>NW_020175435.1:1566114-1587101 GCF_003031525.2 Neophocaena asiaeorientalis asiaeorientalis | reverse complement strand
TAGCAGGGCTGTGCCTTCTCCTGCCTGGAAAGCAGGGAGCTCAAGCCTTATCAGAGCAGGATGGTCTGGCAGTTGCTGGCTACATGCCATTGATTTTCCCTCTCAAGAACAATCCAGCAGTCTTTCCCTGAGGGGGAAAATTTAATTATAAGAAATTAACAAACATTTGGGAAAAAAAAGGTAGAGCAGTTATTCTTCAATTAGAGAAAAGCTGGCTTTAATCACCTTCCTGCCAGATGTCCTCTTGGGGGGCAGGTGCTTGTGCAAATGAATACTGGAGGGGGAATTAGAAAAGGAGCTTAGGGTCTGGGTGTCTCTCCCACTTGTACTGGCTACCATGTTAAATCCCAGATTCAAGGCTTACTTAGCTATTTTCAGATCTCTTAATTTTCCTTCCGTAAATATGATGTTGCTTCAAGTCTGCTGGAGCCAGGGAGCTTCAGCAGAGCCAATTATTTGGTCTGTGGCCACCCTGGGCCAGAACAGCAGGAGTGCCCAACTGTCTTCTGCTGGAAAATTCCATACTCCTCACACCCACCTCCTAGGAAAGAATCCTGTGTGTGTGTGTGTGTGTGTGTGTGTTTGAGAGTGTGTTTGCCCATGTGTGTGAGTGAGCATGTGTGTGTGTGATGGTGTGTGTGAGTGCGTGAAGGTGGGTGCATGTTCATATGTGTGAGCATGATGAGGAAATGTGTGTGTGTGTGTGTGTGGTGGATCGAGTGAGCATGTGATTGTGTTGATAAATGGAATATTTATAAATGGAATATTTCCTTCCATATCAATAAACAAAGGATGTCACAGTCACCAATGATTGCAGCCCACCGGCGTGAGCTGATGAGCCCTGAGGAAACTCAGGGCTGAAAAGAATGCCTGCCATCTAGCAGCCATCAGACTGTAGCCACTCCCTGCGGTGAGCCCTGAGGAAACTCAGCAAGTGAAAACACAGGATACTGGCCCAGATAGCTGAGGTGCATATCAAAGGAATGATTTCATTGAGCCCAGGCTCTTGCATCTTCCCATACATAGAAAAGTACTAAATTCCTTAACTTGAGATACCTGATTTTCTTTAATTAACAATAATCTTTTGATGCTCCCAATTACCTGTCCTTTGTTGCAAAACTCCTATATATCCTGGCTACCCCCTCACCTCCTCAGAGTAGCAGTTTCTCAGAGCTATCTGAAACACTGTCTCCCGGGCTGCAGTCTTCATTTTGCCCCAAATAAAACTTAACTCGCAGCTCTCAGGTTGTGGATTCTTTTTAAGTCATCAGTATCTATCAGTGTGTGAGCTTGCACGTACATATGTGTTTGTATATGTGTGCCTGTGAATTGCATGAGTGTGAATATGTGTGTGAGTCTGTATGAGTGCGTTTTTGAGTGAGTTGTTGAATGAGCGTGGATGTGAGTGCGTGTGTCAGCATGTGTCTGTGTGTTTGCTGGAGTCCCTCCAGCTGCATTAATGGGAGGCATGCAGGGAAGAGAGAGCACCGGAACAGTCAGAGTGCTTGACCTTGCCCTGCACTGACGGACAAGAAAGCGTGGAGCTCAAACAATTGACCTTGAAGGAGATGCCTTCCCATCTCCCTCACACACCCAACTGCCCTTAAATAAATAAGGGAAGGCAGACAGACACAGTTCCCTAGAAAATAAGATAATGACATAATCTTCCCAGTAAGCTTACTACACTGGACTCCACAGCTAGTCAGGCACATGGAATAGCCGACAGCCAGGTTCCTGATGAATTCTTGACCGCCCCAGCTTGTTCTGAATTTCATGAATGGGATTCAGGAGCTGGAGTCATTTTAGGGAGCAGCAGGACCAATGACGTCATCTTAGCTGTTAAAGAGTAAAGTCCATGGGGCTTCCCTGGTGGCGCAGTGATTGAGAGTCCGCCTGCCGATGCAGGAGACACGGGTTCGTGCCCCGGTCCGGGAAGATCCCACATGCCGCGGAGCGGCTGGGCCCGTGAGCCGTGGCCGCTGAGCCTGCGCGTCCGGAGCCTGTGCTCCGCAACGGGAGAGGCCACAACAGTGAGAGGTCCGCCTACCGCAAAAAAAAAAAAAAAAAAAGAGTGAAGTCCATGAGAGGGATCTTGTTTCCCTTATATTCAGAGGACACAGAATGAATCCAGGGCAGAGCTGTGGCCAAGATCCAAGTTCTTGGTGTACATGCAGAATGTGACTTATCGTGGTTTCCTCAGAGACGCTGCCGTCTCACACCTTGTCCTGCCTTCATGCTAATCCCTTCCCTGCCAGCCCTTCATGTGCCATCTAGCTCATGGCTAGATTATTTACATGGTGTTATGATCGTTCTCCTTTTTTACCTCATTCTATCCATCACTGCCTTCATCAACCTTAAAATTGCCTTGAATGTGTTACTCCCTTGCTGAGAGATATTCAGTGGCTCCCTATTACCTAGATAATAAAATCCAAGATATTTAATTTGCATCCAAGATCTATGGTAGTCTAATTTCTACCTTCCTTATTTCCTATGTACCTTTTCCTTGATAAAAACTGGTTTACTAATTGCATTAATAATGTACTCTATTCTCTCTTTCATGCAACAAATACATATTGAGTACTTTCCAAGTCTCAGTCAGTGTGCTAGACACTGTAATAGTAACATATACTTAATAAGTACCTACCGTGTGCCAGGCACACTTCTCAACCTTGGATGTGCTAGAGAAGGACTTGGGGAGTTTCAAAAAATATGCCTATCTAGGATTAATGTTTTTCTATATTCCCCCAGGGATTTGAATGTATAATTAGGGTTGAGGATCTTAGATGTGCCATAATCACCACCTTGGGAGACTGACTTCTGTTGCTTCTCCCACTTCAATGTCTTTTCATTCTTCCTCAAGGCAATGTGTGGCTTCTACTTGAAAGACATTGTTCTTGGACACTACGTTAGGCAGGATAGGCTAGGTTGTGCTGCAATAACAAATGACCCTGACATTTATCCTAAGTTCTATTTATCACCCTGAAATTTATCTTACGTATTATTTCTCACTCATTATTGCTTGGCTGAAGTTTTAGACCATGTTGTTTTCATTCCTGGGCCCCCGCTGACATAACAGCACCTATCTGGAAGATCACCAACAGATGGAAAAGAAAAGATGACAAACCATGTGCATGGAAAAGTGGAGAAACTCTGAGGGTGATAACTACTGGTGATGACTAGAATAGTCAATGTTGTTTGGTAGGTAGTGAAACCACAGACTGGAACTCAGTTCATCCTGATCTCAGAGCTTGAAAATATTACCCTTACCTTCAACAAAAGCTGTTCCAAGCATAACAGCTGTTCCAAAGGAATCCTGTGGGATGCTGAGGGGCTCCAGCCTCTGTTATTTTGATTCAGTGGGACTAAGTAAAGGCCCAGAAAACTACATTTTATTTTTATTTTTTAAAATTAATTTTTACTGGAGTATAGTTGATTTACAATGTTGTGTTAGTTTCTGCTATACAGCAAAGTGAATCAGTTATACATATATATGTATATATCTACTCTTCTTTTAGATTTTATTCCCATATATGTCATTACAGAATATTGAGGAGACTTCCCTGTGGATTACAGTAGGTTCTTATTAGTTATCTATTTTGTATATAGTAGTGTGTATATGTCAATCCCAGTCTCCTAATTTATCCCTCCCCCCTTTCCCCATTGGTAACCATAAGTTTGTTTCTACATCTGTGACTCTATTTCTGTTTTGTAAATAGGTTCATTTGTACCATGTTTATTAGATTCCACTTATAGCCAATATCATATGATATTTGTCTTTGACTTCACTCAGTATGAAAATCTCTAGGTCCGCCCATATTGATGCAAATGGCATGATTTCGTTCTTTTTTATGGCTGCATAATATTCCATTGTATATATGTACCACATCTTCTTTAAAAGCCTTTCCCCACTCCAGGTGATTCTGATGCAAGTGATTTGAGGACTGCATTTTGAAAAAAATGTGTTACTTCCTTTAAAGAAAAAGGCAATGCCATTTCTCCAAAGTACTTGGCCTATTTGTCTGCTTATCTAGTCAAATTTCCATGGACATATTATAAGTTCCCACTTTTTTCCTTTTCAACTTTTCTTATTCTTGTTGGTGAGGATGTTTTTGTGGGTGGATAATCAAATTATAGATCTGTTAATTCTAGAGTCTAGAATTCTAGTCTAACCCCTTTTCATGAACTTCTCAGCTCTGTACTAGATCCAATCTCCTTGATCCCCCTCTCACATCCCTTCTCCAAACTGCATGTATAGTCCAGCCCACTGGATGCAGCTAAGTAGACAGGGAAAGCCCCAGGACATGGGAGCACATAAAGGAAACCTCCCCTTCTTTTTGTCTTTGGATAAATGGAATTCTCTCCCAGACAGCTCAAACCCTCATATCTGTTTCCCAGGAATGGGGATTTCTGTCCACAATTGTGCTTCCCATGATCTACATGATCCTACATGATCTGCTCCCTGGCACCGTCCCAAGGTCATTTTCTAGCATCCTGCCCCCCATTTGCTAAGATGACTGCAACGGCCCTCTTTCTGTATATATTGCAATACATCTAAAGAATTCTCAGTCAGTTTATTGAAAAGAACTTCCCATGCATCAAGTGATCTTTGTTCCTTAAGTGAGAGGGGGCATGGGAGAGCGGAAGTTCTTGGGCTTTTAAAGCATATGATGGCTGCTAACAACAGAGCTGTGAAGTGAGCCTGCCTGGGTGAGAACCCTAGCTTTACTATGCAGTAGCCATAGCAACTTAGATAAATTACTTAGCCTTATGGGGTCTCATTTTTGTCACCCATAAAATGCAGATAATGGTAGAACAGTTCCAAGCATTACATGACAACACAGGTAAATATTAGCTGTTATATTCGAAGCCAGGCAGACTTGGATTAAAGCTCTCCCTCTGCCGTGTGCTTGAAGTTAACCTCAGAAGTCTCAGATTCCTCATCGATAAAATAAATGGAAAATTGTCTACCTCCTAGGGCATGATGTGGAGAGAGTACAAATGCTGATGTTTAGAAAATTCCCAGATCATTTCCTGGCAATAGGAAATGCTTCAGAAAGTTAGTTCAGGAACCTGCATTGCTGACAAACTCAAGGCCTGTTGCCTCCTAGAACCTCAGATGCCCAATGTACCTAGACTGACTGCTAGAGAGAACGTGGTGGGGCACAGGGAAGGCATGTGAAATTTTCACCTACCACACTGACTGTGGAGGTGCCAGGAAAATTTTGCACATGCTGTAATCAATATGAAGGCTTTTCTCATGGGGGAGGGATAGATTGGGAGTTTGGGATTGACATGTACGCACTGCTATATTTAAAATAGATACCCAGCAAGAACCTACTGTATAGCACAGGGAACTCTGCTTAACATTCTGTAATAACCTAAATGGGAAAAGAATTTGAAAAAGAATATATATATATATGTATGTATAACTGAATCACTTTGCTGGACACCTGAAACTAACACAACATTGTTAATCAACTATACTCCAATATAAAATTTTTTTAAAAATCAGAAAACTGCTTATAATATCTTTCAGGAAAATGACCCTCCACTGTGCCTGTCATCCACTCATATGCTTAACAAGGTTGCAAGGGCATGGTGTATGTGTGACTCTCACCCCAGATCATGGTTTCTGGCTGAGTCTATTGACTGTGCCCGCAGAATCCTTCTTAACATGGCGCTTCATGACATAGCACTGATTAATTAGTATTTGCAAGCATGCTGAAACCCATTTGCTCTTTCTCCAAGAAGAGATCCCTGAGCTGAACTCAGGCTTAATTCAATCCATCACACACCTTGCCCTGAGATTCCCATCTTAGAGCCCTGACTCTGGGCTTTTGTTGGCTTCACCTTTGTCATGTCTATAGTGATTTTATTACATCACTGTTAACTTCAAATCAGCCAAAACAACTCAGCAGGTCCAAGTGAGCCAGAGGTATATTTTCCCCCTTTATCTTCTTCAAAACTTTGTCTAAGAACAGCAACAGGGGGCAAAAAACAAAAAAACAAAAAACAAAACAAAAAACCAACCAGAAACAAATCCCTGGGAAGCCCTGGAGACTTCATCCCCATTTATTTTACTGCCTGGATGTAATTTGAGGAGATGCACTAAAAATGTCAAAAATGAACAGATTGGAACGAGTGTTTCAGTCCTCCAGGCATGAGACAAACTCTCCAGGAAAGTGATCTTTAAAATAATTGGAATTGACCATGTTGTTTTAAACCCTCATAGCAATGGTTCTTTTTTTTGCGGTACGCGGGCCTCTCACTGTCGTGGCCTCTCCCACTGCGGAGCACGGGCTCCCGACGCGCAGGCTCAGCGGCCATGGCTCACGGACCCAGCCGCTCCGCGGCATGTGGGATCCTCCCGGACCAGGGCGCGAACCCGTGTTCCCTGCATCGGCAGGCAGACTCTCAACCACTGCGCCATCAGGGAAGCCCAACCATGTTGTTTTAAACCCTCATAGCAATGGTGCTTGTCTTCATCCTTGGATAGAAAACTGCCCACTGAAGTACAGTGGGCAGAAAGTCCCTCTTTTCTGTTTCCACCCACACAGCAGAAGCCCCATGGCAGAGGCATCTCTGTCGCCTGTGTGTGCCATTTCTGGGCTTGGTGCTTTCATGTCTTCAAGCCATTTTTCTGACTGGTCAAGGCTGATTCGGAGGACCCAGTTCCTGATCACCGAGGATGCCCCATGCCAAGCCAGAAAATGTCTCCCTCTGCCCTTGACAAGGGAGTCTGAAAGTTTTGTAAGAAAAATATCCCAGCAACATTCCAGCTTTGTCAGCTCATGCCGCTGCCTCCTGCTGCCCTTGAAGTTTCAGCTGGACCCAGGATTCCTTTTTACTTCCTGTTCTGAGCCATTGTCCGGTGCTCATTACCCACCAGCTGTGGCCCAGCTGTTAAATTCCACATCAAAGGTGGCATCATGCACCTGGCGTGTGAGCTGATTTCCCTTCTGCCTCTTACCATGGTGCATTAAGCCTTCTAGGTCTTTATTTTAAAGCAGCTCTATAAATGTCAAATACTATTAACTGTCCAAGTGAGAGGTGGGAAAGCCAAAGGGCTTGGGAAGACTGAAGAATGGAATAAAACCTTAAAAATATTTGTTCCCCCACCCCTGTTCTTTCCTTTTCTGGCTGCCACTTTAATTTGGATACCCAGACTAGCAATCAAAGCATTGCAATGACCATCCCCATAAATATGTAAGTTGATACAAATCTGAAACATTACCCAAGAAGAAAACCAAGATTATTATTATCATTATTGCTCAAATTAGCAATGATTTTGGCATATAAGATAGAAATGTAGGCAAATGTGGCTTATTATATTTAAAGAGCTTTCAGTCTAATAAGATGAAAAACGAAATCCTCAGTATACGTGGTGTCCATGTGACCACGAGTAGTTCTGTTTTCTCTGAGGTGGCAAAGTATGCCAGAGCATGGATATCCCATCTTGATCGACATCAGAGCTGTTTTTACAATAATCTTTTGGCTTCTTGCTTTTAGTCTCACCCCTTCTGATACATCCTCTCACTTCCAAGTGATATCCTTTAAATGAAAGTCATATTAGGTCATTTTCTTGTTATTTTTGTTAACATCCTTAGAGGAGGTGGAAGAAAGAGCAAAGGCAACTCACTCAAGTGTAAGCAAAATCTTCCTGAATTCACCTTTCAGTAGCTAAAAATTCCTTAAAAAAAAAAAGCTGTGTTAATTTATCTACAACTGGTAGATAATTCAATGGTAGATTGAATGACACAGACAGATAAAAATGTTTGTCTCAAGAGTAGAAAACTTTCAAGAATATATTAATATAATGACTCTTTCCTAAAAAAGATTTTTGACTTTTGGAAAAGGTTTTGTGAGTGTGCATGCCTCCCACCAACTAATTTCATTCATTAATAGCCAATATGTCAAACTTAGAAGAATTTATTTATTTTCTTGGTGTTTTGCCTTCTTTGGAATGTAAATATTCAATAACCAAACCCGAGGGAGTATTAATAAATGAATACTGAAAGCTTTCAAAGCTTTCAAAGAGCAAGTGAAAGCTTTCAAAGTGTAAGATGTCACACGTGCACTGGGTTATTTATGTTATTTAGCTGAGTATTAAAACCCATTGGAGCTTTTCCCTTTAATTGATCTCAGCTAAAATCCTGGGGATATCTGGCTGGATTCCAAGCCCGCTGGATTAATTTTAGCAGGGCCAGGCTTTTCCCAAAGGGAATGCTTGCTGGTAAGCTAAGATTTATTTACCTCATACGAATTTCTAAACACATTTTCAAAATTGATTTCAATAAATGCCATACTTTGAGGTACTATCTAGGTACGATTTATAGTTAAACAAAGGCTTATACTACATAGACTTACTATATTGTATGAGTTTTCTATTGCTGAGGTAACAAATTACCACAACTTTAGTGGCTTAAAAAAACAAGTAGGGGCTTCCCTGGTGGCGCAGTGGTTAAGAATCCTGCTACTGCAGGGGACACGAGTTCGAGCCCTGGTCTCGGAAGATCCCTCATGTAGTGGAGCAACTAAGCCCGTGTGCCACAACTACTGAGCCTGCGCTCTAGAGCCCGCGAGCCACAACTACTGAAGCCCCCACGCCTAGAGCCTGTGCTCCGCAACAAGAGAAGCCACGGCAATGAGAAGCCCATGCACCACAACGAAGAGTAACCCCTGCTCGCTGTAACTAGAGGAAGCCCGCACGCAACAATGAAGACCCAATGAAAAAAAAATGTAGGAATTTATTATCTTACAGTTCTGGAGGTCAGAAGTTCCAAATGGGTTTCACTGGGATAAAATTAAGGTGTCAGCAGGGTTGTGTTGCTTTTTGAGACTCTAGAGGAGAATTCCTTCCCTTGCCTTATCTGGCTTTAAGAAACTTTCTGCATTCCTTGGCTCCTGGCCTCATTCCTCCATCTTCAAAGCCAGCAATGTTGGGCGGAGTCCTTTTTCCTACTGCCATCTCTCTGGTTCTTACTTCTGATTCTTTCTTCCACTTTTAAGGACCCTTGTGATTATATTGGATTTACCTGGATAATCCAGGATAATCTCTCTATATTAAGGTCAGCTAATTAGGAATCTTATATCCATTTGCAACATTAAATCCTCTTTGTCATGTAAGGGAACATGTTCACAGGATCCAGCCATGTGCACAGCTTTCAGGGGCCAATATTCTTCCTACCAACCCTATTTGTAGGCATTGAGGTTTTAAGTCAACCAGTTGGGGAAAAATATCAATCCTTAGTGAAATTCAGCAAAGACTGAAGAATAGGTCTTGAAGTGGATTAAAACAGAATAAGTGTTTGGCATGCTCTGTGAAATCTCAGATCCCAGTGTGGGAGCTGTGCTGTTGATTGTTTGAGAACAAGCATCTACTCAGTACCAGACACTGTTGAATCTGTGTGTAATTTAAAAACAAATAGGAAAGTCCCTGCCTGCCTTCAGGGAGCTTGCCAATGGGAGGGAGGGACAAGCATGCCGACAACATATAAAAGGCAAAAGATGCTGACTACTGTGGTCCAAAGCAAGGTCTGCTTCATCTCAGTGATGGAATTTGAAAAGCTCCTCACACTAAGGGCATGAATGGGACTGAATATTCATCAATGAATGAATGAATAAACACATGAATGGAGAGGCATTCATGGTGAGGGAATTCTAAGAGCAAAAATTATTAGGCAGGAGAGGATTCAGGTTCTGTGGGGTCTGAAACTTACACAATCTTGGGGGCCCTTCTTAAGAAGAATATAACATCATGAATGCAAAATTAAGCCAAAAAGTAAATATTATTTAGGAAGAGAAAATGTTAGAAAAAATTGGAAAGCACCATAAGCATCACAAAATCTGGAATTATAATATAGTATTAATTAGCCAACTAACAACTAAACTTCTGTAATACATTTTCCCTTTGTTTTTGGCTACATGTCTTTCATCAGTACTTCATATGACAATGACTTTACTATATTACGTTTAAAAAATGAGGTATAACTGACATATAACATTATATCAATTTCAGGTGTACGTCATGATGATTCGATATATGTATACATTGAGAATTGATCACCACAATAAGTCAGATGCTTTTTCTGCATTTATTGAGATGACCATAGGATTTTTATCCTTCATTTTGTTAATGAGGTATATCACACTGATTGATTTGCATATTTGAACCATCCTTGCATTCTTGGAATAACTTCCACTTGATCATGGTGTATGATCATTTTAATGTATTATTGAGTTTGGGTTGCTAATATTTTGTTGAGGATTTTTACATCTAAGTTCATCAGGAATATTGTCTTGTAATTTTCTTTTCTTGTGGCATCCTTGTCTGTTTTGGGTATCAGGGTAATGCTGGCCTTGTAAAATGAGTTTAGAAGCATTCCCTCTTCCTCTGTTTTTTGGAAGAGTTTGAGAAGGGTTGACACTAATTCTTGTTTGAATGTTTGGTAGAATTCACTAGTGAAGACATCTGGTCCTGGACAATTATATTTTGGGAGGTTTTTGATTACTGATTCAGTCTACTTACTTGTAATTGGCCTGCTAAGATTTTCTATTTCTTTTTTTTTAGGCCGTGCCGCACAGCTTGCAGGATCTTAGTTCCTCCACAAGGCATGGAACCTGTGCCCCCTGCAGTGGAAATGTGGAGTCCTAACCACTGGATGGCCAGGGAATTCTCAAGATTTTCTATTTCTTCATGGTTCAGTTTTGATAGGTTGTATGTTTCTAGAAATTTATCCATTTCTTCTAGGTTGTCAAATTTGTTGGCATATAGTTAGTTGTTCATAGTAGTCTCTTATGATACTTTGTATTTCTGTGGTATCAGTTCTAATGTTTCCTCTTTCATTTCTTATTTTATTTGAGTCCTCTTTCTTTTTTTCTTGGTGAGTCTAGTTAAAGGCTTTTCAGTTTTGTTTAGTTTTTCAAAAAATAGCTCTTATTTTCATTGATCTTTTCTATTTTCTTTTTAGTTCCTATTTCATTTATTTCTGCTCTCATCTTTGTTATTTCATTACATCTAACTTAGGGCTTCACTTGTTCTTCTGTTTCTAGGTCCTTGAGGCATAAAGTTAGGTTGTTTATTTGATTTTTTAAATTTGTTTGTCTTCAGAGTTTGGTATTTATTACTATGAACTTCCCCTTAGAACTGCTTTTGCTGCATCCCATAAATTTTGGTATGTTGTATTTCCATTTCTGTTTGCCTGAAGGATACACCCCCACAAACAAAGTTGTCTGTAACCTAAAGCTAAATAATGGTTTTTCTTGTCTGTATTTGCCTTTCTTATTGTCATCTTATTCACCAGAACTTAATGTAAGTAGATTTCTTAGAATTGAGATATTTATTGGTTTTGTATTTGTCATCCTTAGAAATATTTTATATTGGTAATATAAATGTATGTACAATGTGTGCATTTATGTATTTTAGGGTGTGAAAGGGCTGTGCTCTGTATATGAAAGTTTCTGTGTCATCATGCTAAATATGTCCATTTAGAGAAAAAAAAACCTAACAAACCTCTCTATAACATTTTGCCTTAATTTTTTTGCTGCATATTCTTTCACTGCTTCTTCATATTACAATGGTTTTATTATATTACTTTAATAAAAGTATTTGAAAGAATTTTTTTTCTACATGGTTGATACTTTTTCTTTAAATTGCTTAGAATTGGGATGTAAAAAACATGTGATTTCCCACACAGATATATTCTTTGTTTGTATTAGTACCACAAGATATTATACTCAGAATAGGGGAATTTTGTTAAATCATATTTTGTGTAACTCCCATAAAAGAGAGAAGTATAGTGAATGTTTATAATTATATTTTATACTTTATACTTATATATTATACTTTATAAAGTGTATTTTATACACTTTATTATTATATGTATTTCTGATAATAGAGAACCACCCAGTTTTGACTGGATATTAGTGAGAAAAAAATCTTCCGCTTAAAATTTTACATGTTTGAGTGAGAGCGTTCTCCACAGACTATTCTGGCTTTGTGTGGTTTATACCTTGTTTCTCCTGCATGGTCCATATGCTGCCAGGTCCCAGAGTATATGTTATTATTGTGGCATAGCTGCTGGCTTTATGTCTTGACACTATATGAGCTGTTACAGTGGGTAATATAAAAAACTTGGGAGCTGTTCTTAGGCTGAGATAGCTATAAGTAACTAATCTATACATAATATTGGTTGCAAAGCACATAAATATTTTCCAATAATCCAAAATTACAAGTATTCTCAACTCAAATATGCCTTAGCCAGATCCTCCAAATGCCCATGGCTACTCCAATGCCACCAACACTAGACGAAATGTAATGGATAAGAAATAAGAATAAAAAGATGTTATCTGTTGCTGCAAAACATATCACCCCCAAAACTTAGTGGCTTGAAACAAACATGATCATTTATTATGTCATGGTTTCTGTGGGTCAAGAATTCAAACAAGGCACAGAAGTGATGGCTTATCTCTGCTCCATGATGTCAAGGTTTCAGCTGAAAGATTTAAGAATTGGGCTGGAGAATCAATTTCCATGTTGGCTCATTCACATGGGGGGCAATTTGGTGCCAACAAATTGGTTTCTCTACACATGGGTCTCTAAAGAGGGCTGCCTGAGTGTCATTATATTGTGGCTAGTTTCCCTCTGAGCAATCCAAGAGTACAAGGTAGAAGCAGCAATGTCTTTCATGACTTGCTCTCAGAAGTCACACGCATTCATTTATGGTTGCAAAGGTAGACTCTTATTCATTATAAAAAAGACCACATGGGAATAAATACCAAGAGATAAGGATCATTGATGTTATGCAGTCAATGTTTGCGTTTTCCCAAATTGCTATGTTGAAGTTCTAACCTCCGTGGGATGGTACAGTATTAGGAGATTGGGCCTTTGGGAGGTGACTTGGTTTGGATGAAATCATAAGAATGGGGCCATGATGGGATTAGTGTCCTTACAAGAAGAGGAAGAGAGACCAGAGCTCTCTCTCTTTCCACCATGTGAGAAGGTGGCTATCTGCAAGCCAGATCTCCCTAGGAACTGAATCTGGCTGGCACCTTGATCCTAGGCTTTCCAGTCCCGAGAACTATGAGAAATAAATGTTGTTTAAGCCACTTGGTCTTTTGAATTTTGTTATAGCAGCTGGAGGTGACTAAGACATTTGGGAACCACCTTGGAAGTTGGCCAACAAAGGAGATGTAATAATTGTAAACAACTAAAATTAAATTTTCTCATGTTGACATATTCAAACAATTATATGACCATGTGACCACATTGTTATGGTTTCTACCAGAGCTTTAGAAGGGGGAACTAAGACACTGAATCATAAGGTTTATTTGTTTCTTTTCTGAAAGTTTGACTTTGTGCTGCTATTCAGATCAATTCCCTCAAAATTCTCACTCCTTGAATAGAATTTCTCACATACAGCAAACCCTATTTTTATTTCTACCATAAGCCTGAGATGCAGGGAAGTTCAGGGTTAATATTAATAATGAGATGTCATAAATTGGTTTACACCATTGAAGTCAATTTTAAAAGAATACCACAGGTAACCTGAAAGGAGAAAAGAAGTTGGAAGATGGTGGCCTAGAGCTTGAGGCTGGGTGACTGGAAGTCCAAAAAGGCAGTCCAATTTGTGACTGTGAACCTCAGATCTTGTTTTGAACATTATGGCACATGTTGCTAATTATCCTCTAGAATCCATTCTCCTGATCTTGCTTTTAGAATGGAAGACTTACCCTATAAACTACCTGCCACTTTTATCAAAGCACTTGGCTTTTTGGCTACAGATACCACATTGCACCGCTCCCTTGCAGATAGGTGTTTGCTTAAGTTCTAGCCAAAGGAACATGAGGAGAAGTGATGTGTGTAACATGATGTCATTTCCTTTAAGGAATGTTTGCTAGTTCTCCACTTCCTTTCTTTTTTCCTTTCTTCCTTTGGGAAAGGAATGGAGAGAGTCACCTTGGATTCTGGTATGGAAGCCACATGTTGAGGATAAAAGAACCACCTTCTCAGCTCTAGAACTCTCACCTCTGGACTGTTTTGTGAGCAGGAGAGAGAAAACTACCTTCTGGTTTATTTAACCCATGGAAATTTGAAGTTGCTTTGTTACAGCTCTTTAGACTGACCCTTCAAATAGTAAAATAACAAGTTAAAGTCTCATTACACTTCACGGAAACATTTTTTTCTTCATTGACCAGACACTTGATGGAAAAAGACCCAAAACCCATGTTGGAATAATCCACAAATCTCCTCTCTGTTCTCATGCTCTGGCCTGGCCTTGTAGAAGTAGTCTTTTCTCAGCAGCATCCTCTGAATGTGAAAAGACTATAAGAGTGATTATGTCACTCCTGATGTCTCCTCTCTGCAGATATGTGATTGAGTGCTTTGCCTGTGAAATTCTCATGGTGGGCATTTTTGCTATTTTCTCCTGCTCACCTGATTTTTTTTTGGATGGGTCAAACCTTGTAGTGGAAGCAAACCTGTCAGCGTGTGTGGGTGACATGAGTGAGGTGAGAAGTGGATGTATGGTCTGAGGTTACAGGAAATGGTTGTTTATGTAGCCTTATTAGTACTCAAGGGACTGCAACATGAGTGTTAAATTCAAATGTTCTGACTCACTATTCCCTTGAGAGAAAGACTTCAGAAAACACAGGTGTGCGGTCTACTGAGCTGGTGGTTTCCTTTACAGTTCATCCCTGTAGAAATAAACTTTGACATTCTACCCCAGGGGTTGCAAAGTTTTGCCTCCCAAAGAGACCCCTGGGGTGATGTGTATTTTAGAAACCTCAGACGTGAACTTGTATTTAGGCGGGACTTACCTTCAGAGACACCACTCTTTCCTGGTTTTCCTTCTTCCTCACTGGATGGTGCTTCCTGGCCTTCACTTTGACTCCTTATTTTCTTCTGACTATGAATGCTGACTTCTGAATCAGTCTTCATCCTCAACTATAAACTGGGCCCCATGGCTTTAAATATCATCTAGGTTTCAATGACTTCCATATTTCCACCCCTGACCTCTCCCTGGAATCCCAGAATTATATGTTCCAAGTGCTATCAAGGCTTTCTTCTTGTCTAATAGGCATCTCAAACCTAACATGACAAAACAAAAAGAAAAATAATAAAACTCTCCCAATTTTGCTTCCTTCTTTCCCAAAATTGCTTCTCATTTTAGTTAAGGTAATGCTGTGAAAACACAATGATGGCTCAAACACAATAGAAGTGTGTTTCTCATTCATTTAGAGTTGAAATCAGGTGTTCCTGATCAGCAGTGGCTCATTTCTAGGTGGTGGTTCAGGTTTCTGAGTTCCAAATCTCATGGTTCTACCATCTTGAACATTTCGTTTCTGAGATCACCATGCCCATCCTTATTAAGGAGACGGAAGAGAAAAAAGCATGGGGACCATGCACAGAAGATGTCTATGGACAGTGCTAGAGGTGACACGGGTCAATTTTAACTACATTTTCTGGCTAAATTTTCAATGGAACTGCAAAAGAGTCTAGGGATGAAGAGAAAATTACTTAGTTTGTGGCATATTTCACACTTTTGGCCAGAAAATACCCATTTCCTCCTTGTTCTCTTACACAAAGCACAGTTCAAAATCCAGGATCTCTAGCTGTTGTGCAAACCTCTTGGTCAGATCTGGTGTCGGGGGGACCTATCAACCACTGTTCCAGTCACGTGGCTCATCCAACTCTGGAAAATCCGCAATCTCTTAATTTTCTATTTACATGTTTGTCTCTGCTTGCGAACAGCCAATTCTCACCTGAGCTCACCTCTTCTTTGTAATACTTCACTAAAGGCAGTCAGTAGTAACCAATGCATACTAATGCTCTAAGTTTTGCCAACCAATTGTCCCAGAGCTACAGGTCAGAAGGCTTTTTTACCAAATGTTTCACAATGCAGAGTGTGAATCTCCATCTTTCTTCTCTCTGCCATCAGGTTCCTCAGTGCCTGCCCATTATACCAATACCACTTACCTTTTTTTTTTCCTTATGGTGACTCTCCCTCCTGGAATAATTTCTGTACTGTAGCAAGCACAGTAATGAAATGTAAAACATTTTGAAAATATTGGGCTTTTTTTCTATCATCTCAATAATTTTTTCTTCCTTCCACCCAGTACTTTCTCTGCTTCAAACTCTCCAGTAGATTCCTATTGGATTTAAAATAGACTCTATGATGAATTACAAAACTCTGTGTCATGTAGCTGTCATCTATGTTTTCAGCCTCCTCTGGCACCCCTCCTGTCCTGTCCCCTATGCCACATTTACTTAGGACCACTTTCTGTTTTATGAACATGTCCAGCTCCTGTCTTTGTATTAGTTGATTCTCTTGCCTATGATGCCCTTCCTTCCTCCTCTCCTTCCTTCCTTCCTTCCTTCTTTCCTTCCTCTCCCCTGTTAAAATGTAAGATACTTGAGACCAAAAATTGATTCAGTTTTATTCAATGACTATTATATTCATAGACAAGAACAGTGCCTGAGTGATCATAATTGTCTAATACATATTTACTGAGTAAATGAATGAACTCTTCTTGAGGAATTGACAGTACTAAATTTTACAATGAATCCTAGAAGTCTAGAACTAGGAGAGACTTTATTGATAATTGAATATGTCCAATTTAATAGGTAAATAATTGAGTAATCAAGTTGCAAGATTGAGAATATTTGAAACATTGGCTTTTCTACCTATATGTTCTGTGATTATATAACTTGATTTATTCCAAATATCCAACCAGTTATTCTCAGGGACCAAGAATTACCATATTATAATCCATTTGGAGTCAATGACCAAGTGACAATTGTCACTGTGTACCAGATTTTCTCTCTGCTAAAACTAATTAGTCAATGGGGTCAAAGATAAACTTTTCTAATGACATAGTAACTCTCAGGGGATTTCAATAAAGGTGAGAGAGAACATTTTTGCTGTTAAACTTTAAGCTCTGTGGCTGGTAAATCAGGAGTTGGCACACTGCAGCCCATGAACCAAATGTGGTCCGCGCATTTTTGTAAGTAAAGCTTTATTGGAACAAAATAATACCTATTCATTTATGTATTGTCTATGGCTGCTTTATACTACAAAGGCAGAACTGAGTAGTTGCTTCAGAGACAGAATGTCCCTCAAAGCCTAAAATATTTACTTTTTTGGCCCTTAAATTTTTTGTCCACCCCTGTAAGTAAACTATTGTCCCTGCAACCTCCCTGCCCCAACCCTTATCCACACCCCACAAATCTATATCAAGTTATTAAAATATGGAACTTTCTCATTGAGAAAAATAAAAAATATATGCTACCTTATCCAAAGGCAGAATTATGCTTCCTTTTAACCATTGTATCTAATGCAAGGCATTTTTTTTTTTTTTTTTTTTCCGGTACGCGGGCCTCTCGCTGTTATGGCCTCTCCCGTTGCGGAGCACAGGCTCCGGACGCGCAGGCTCAGCAGCCATGGCTCATGGGCCCAGCCGCTCCACGGCATATGGGATCCTCCCGGACTGGGGCACGAACCCATGTCCCCTGCATCGGCAGGCGGACTCTCAACCGCTGCGCCACCAGGGAAGCCCCACAAAGCATATATTTTAGGAGGATTCTGACACATGAAGATGCTTCACAAGAAAATTTAAAAAATAACATTGGGACAACTAGAGATCCAATTACAGGTCATGGGGAACAGTCTGTTGGTTGTCCCCAATATTTATATTTCACTTTTTCTCTTTAGTAATTGGAACTTTTAATTTTAGCTGGATAGGTAGCCATCCTGCTTAAACTGTGTTTTTCTAGCCTCTTTTGAAGCTTGGGACATATCCTTATGTTCTGGCCCATGATATTTGTGCAGAGGGAATGTGGGCAGTTCCTGGACCCTGACTTCCCTTCTCTCTCTCCACTTCCCACTGACAGGGATGCAGATACAACGATGGAATTTGAAGCCACCAACTTAGACAATGAGATGGAAGCTTCTTGCTGAGGTTGGCAGAACAACAGGAAAGGAAGGTGGGGTCCTCACTACTGTGGATCCATCATGTGGGTCTAGGACTGTTGACTAGTATGTCCTAAACTAGTATGGTGCTAGAAGAATAAATAATTACTTAGGCACTGTTATTTTCCAATCTTTGATACAATAGTTGAACTACATACTATTTGGGTAATAATGACAGTATTAAAAATTCTCGTTCAATTATAAAACACCAAATAGCATGTAAAATGACTCCCTGTATCACTGAAACATCTTCTTACACATTTTATGAGAGAAAGCTAAGTTCAGAGAAAGAAGTGTGTAGAATACCACACAAACCAGATGGAACTTGAGACTGATTGCAAAGCAGAGTCTAGAACAGATGTATTGAGATCCTGACTGAAAGACTGAAGAAAATGAAAATATGGGCAATTTGGTGTCTTTTAGGGTTTTGATTTTTTTTTTTTTTTTTGGTCACTAGTCATTTAACAGTGATAACAAGTGCAAGACCAGAACCACTTATTGAGTATATACAGTGGTATAACGCTGTGTGAAAGACACTTTATAGTTAACATCTTTTTTAGTTTTCCAACATCTCACTTCTAAAATATAGAAATTGAGGTTATCAACATTTGTGTTGCCAGGGAAACACATTCACTGAGCAGCATGAGTGAGGTTTATTTTCAGTCTTTGTTTGCTCCCAAGACTGTAATATTTGCAATCAATTGCACTTATCTCACATAGTCAGTCTTCTTTCATGTCAACACCCCATAAAGTGTTTTGAAATCTCTTAGTTTTTCTTCATAAGAAAATGCAACAGGGATCCATGAGAAACAGTTTGAAGTTGGCCACCCTTACCCAACTCCTGTTTTCATGTTACATGGTCATTAAGCCCTGATTTCTTTTATTAGTATTAATTCAGAATTACCAGATTCTGAAAGAGATGAGCTCTCTAATCCCATGTGAGTACGGAAATTATAGTAATTAATCAAAAGTGTGAGGTAAATTTTTTCCCTAACCTTACAGATGGGGAAAGAAAAGAAAAGAGATGCTAAAATACTTTCTCAAATTTACAAAGGAAGGACTGGTCAGAGCCCCTATTCAGATCAAAGTCAGTATGTTTCTGATGAAAAAATGCTACTTGGGTGGTCCCCAATGAACCAGACCTTCTGGTATTCACTCTCTTGTGTAGTTTCCTCCCACATTGACTGAGCTTGGCCATGAATCTCGCTTTGGTGTAATGCCAGTATAAAGTAAGCTGAGGCTTGGTATGTGTTTGTGCAGTGGGTCCTGTCCTTTTGAATTGCTAGCTCTTGGGACACGCCCTCTCAGAACCCAGATGTCATTCTGAGGGAAGTCCAACTAGCCATGTGGAGAGACCATATGGAGGAAATTCCAAGCCCAAGCTGAATTCCAGGCCATTCTCCCAGGGGACAGCCAGCACCAACTTGCCAGCCATGGTCATGAGCAAGTATGATTGAAAGTAGATCTGCTGGCCAGAGTCACACTGTCCCATTGGATGCTACAAGGAGCAAAGGCTGGAGCCCTAACCAAATCCCTGAATTGCCAGCAAATAAATGCTGTTTTTCTATGTTTAGATCTCTAAGTTTGGGGTGATTTGTTCTCCAGCAATAGATAACCAAATCTTTCGGATGACTTTCTCCACTATATTGCAAAGCCCTGGTTCACAGGCAAAATGGTCAAGGTTTTCCATACCAATATCCCATCAACACCTTACCTTTATAGGTCTAGAAAAGCATTAAATCTGATAACATGCGTTTTATGTGTTGTTTTATAGGAAAATAGTGTAATTCACTCACTGACATTAAGATGTATTCCTGTCTCTCTCTATCATGATGGTAGGAAAAGGTCCCAGAGGCTCCCAAGGAGACAAGTGGGCACGAGGTTGAATCTGCCCTCCAATCTGGGGCTTTGGCCAAGTCACTGAACCTGTCCGATCGTGTGTTTGCACATTTCTAAACTGCAAAAGATGATCACTCTCAGCTTGTAAGGAGGATCAACACAAATGTGTGTGGACGGTTCTAGCATCATATCTGTCCTATAGAAGGTCCTTAATACACGGTAGCTGCTATCGCCACTTTTAAGCTATAACTAGTATCTTGTAGTTTACTGTCTGCAAAGATATGCTCTCCTAGAACTGACCAGCTGTTTAAGATCTACAGTTTATGCCAGGGGGACAGGTTTATTGGTGTAAAGCTCTAGCTCTGATAACAAGAGACAAACGATGTAGCAGTTATTCTAGAAATAGGGAATAGAAGCCAGCCTGGCCAGTGTGACCTTCCTTAGCTTACCCGTTCTATGCAATGACCCCCGGGAACTTCAGAGCCTGGAAACGTGAACGCCAAATTGGATACTTCTCTTAAAAAGCATTTTCCCCTCAATTACTCCTGCTCTGTCAATTCCATTCTGGCATAATTCAGCTCTCAAGATATGCAAATGATTTCCTCCTTCTTCTCCCTGAGATGCTGTTGATAGATGGAAACTTTGGGAAGAAAATCCCTGAAGAGGTTTGACATCAGTGAAGTGGATAAAGACATCACCGGAGAACGGTGTAGAATTTGTGCAGGGGACACCCAACAGCCTCAGGATGGTGCATGAAATCACTGGTGATTGTGAAGTGAGATTTTGTGATTCCCTTTGCCAAGTGCTCCTCTTTAAACTCTTCATATTTAAAGAATGCTCTTTCTCTTTACCAGGGAAGTTTAGGGAAAGAAGATACAGCAATGAATAATCAATGCACGCCTCACAGCATGGAATACTAGGAAATGATTGATGTGTGACAGCACTTACATGTCAGATTCCCCTCCGTGACATTAACATGCAACCTGCAAAAGAAACCCGATTTAAGATGCTCACAGATCAGAGCACAAAGAAAAAAAAATATGTAGGATACTTTCTACAAAGAGGGGACTGTAGCTCAACTTCTATGGCAGGAAAGAAGAAAACAGGAAATCAAACATTAAATGTTGAAATGTTGGTGACAGCCTGAAGTGAGCAAAAAAAAAAAAAAATATATATATA
>NW_020175435.1:1532487-1565645 GCF_003031525.2 Neophocaena asiaeorientalis asiaeorientalis | reverse complement strand
AACAGGAACAGGAAATCAAACATTAAATGTTGAAATGTTGGTGACAGCCTAAAGTGAGCAAAAAAAAAAAAATATATATATATATATATATCACATATGGAGAGCTTAGTCTAAGACCATTACTGGGCCTGTCTGCTCCTTCCTTCCGTCTCCCTCACCACTTTGTGACAGGTTTGAGTCAAGGGGGTTCTACCTTCATTAGGTCAAACCTAGGAATATGTTGTAAAAGTGTTCATTATTCTATACTGGGCTTTGGAGTGAGCTAGACAACTTATTGGAAAGTTGGGACTGAAATTCATAGACTATATCAGTGAACCAGAGTGAGGAATGGGGCATGGTGACTGTTCTCCTGCAGAGGTCTGGAGGATACTTCTGTTTTTTGGGGAGTAGCGCAGAGTGTCAGTGACATAGCTGGGATAAAAAATTAAAATAATGCCCCTAGCTTCTGAATTCAAATAGGATCCCAGAAGATAAGCCCAGCATTGCATAGAATGTGCTTGAAGGGAGAAGTTATGTGACAATTCATTGGAAGGAGAGCAGCTTACAGCTGAAAATAGCAGATTGCTATTTTGTCTGAAGTACAGACAGCTGAGGCTTTGCCGATTTATATTTAATTGATGTTTCTTTGCAGTGGATATAAAGGTAAATTGAACTGGATATAATAAATGTTTATTGAGCACCTGCTAAGTGCCTGGTGCTAGGATCAGCTCAAATAATACAGTGGTGATTGCAATGCAACCCCAAGAACAGAGGAGTTCTTGGTTACCTCAAAAGGTGGTTCACCTGGGCTTATCAACTGACCTGCAGCCAGGCTTCAAGGGCATGGTGTTCTCCTGCCCACACTGCCGCTGCTTTGATAGACTCTGGGACCCTTTCTGACGCAGTCACTGCTATCCTCGTGGGCAGCACCATTAATGCAGGAGTCAGGATGCCAGTATGCCCCGTGCTCCATGGCCAAGTGGAAGAGCAACAAGAGAATGCTTCTCCTTGTGTTTAAAGAGCATTCTAAGCAGGACAGTTCATGTCTCATATTGTAAAGGGATTGATAGAGCAGCGTTACTAGCTTGTACTTTTTGAACTGCCCCATCCCTTTACCACCATTCCCTCCTACTCCAAGTCCCAACACAGATCCTTGAGGCCAGGCTGAAGTCACGTGAGACTGTCAGAAATCACCTTGTGTTCAGAATCACTGATACCCTCCAGCAACCAAGACTCAGCTCCAGAGCCAATCCCTTCATGCCTGGTTCCTTCTGTACTTTGAAATATTTCCCTTGATGTTTCTCTATCCCAGTCCTTGAATGGATGCGCTCCTGGCAGATCCACCCAACAGACTGCTGTCAGATATGCTTAGATGTGTAAGTCACCTAGTCATATCTAGGGTTCTTGATACAGAGATATTTGAGGAATATGTACTTTGAGTATTGTGTAGAAGGACTCTTTCTAACAACCACTTCTCTATGACCCTTGCCCACCTGTCTAACCTAATTTCCAATGTTTGTCCATATTTGTCCTACCTTCTATCCAACCTACCTGGACTGTGTGTCATGCACTGTTTTACTTCTGCACATTTGTCTATGCTGTTCTTGATCACATGTCTTTTTCCCCTTTCTCTACCTGATAAGGACTTTCTTATCCTTTGAGAGTCAGTGGAAATGCTTCTCGATCTCATCATTGCTTCCATAGTGTCTTGTGCACGTCTTTGTATATCACGGAGCCCATTATAGGCTAAGTATGTTTTTACTTGTTTATTCCCTTCTTTAAATTATGAGTTCCTCAAAAACAAAATCTGTCTTATTGCTTTATTCCCTGTGCCCAGTACAGAATTTGACATGAGTAACTGCTTGGTAGTTGTTGAATGGAAGTCAAGACAGATATTCATGTTTACCTTAAACAAAACAATAGCTGCAAATATTACCTGGAATTATCAATGATACTTGCTGAAAGTGATTGTCCCTCTCTCTTCTGGGAACTGTGTGAAGGAACATAAGTGGGGAATGCATGTTTACATTATTGATTTCAGTTCAGATAGAAGCCAGGGTACAGAATGTGAGGCTTTATCTGTCCCTTAAGAACAGCAAGGAAAGCAAAGGCAAAAATGACTGTAGTTATCTGTTTCTGAGCACTGACCTCTTTGAAACTCCTTGGAGACTGTGCAAATCCCCCTTAGCAAATTATAATATTGATAGCCTCTTTATATAAGTAAACTCAGAGTAAAAGCTGACATGTTATGTTGAAATAATCACGAGAAACTTCATTGCAATCTCTTGAGAAATGACCGCAACTGTTGAACAAACAAACCACTAAAATGATAAAGCAAAACAAAACAGCACAAGGCAAAACTAATAACCAAGCTTTAACAGCATTTTCACAAGAACTAAGGTCTTGCTGAAGCTGTAGGACATGATAAAGGCAGATTCTAATGTCTCATGTGATTCTTCTGTTTTGACGGTGGTGGTTGGAAGTTCTGGGAGACTCATTTCTCCAAGACACAGTCTAGAAAGAATGGTGCTACTTTTGGTCTGGTTGGTGTGGGAGGCCAAATTCCTAGTTCTGAAGTCACTGAGACACTCACACTCAGAGCCTTAAACAAAAGTTTGGCTGTGCCTTTTCACATGTTTCTTCGCAATCCTCTGTCTTCAAATCGTGTCACTTATATTCCTCAAATTGCCATTCTTTTGCTAACCTTTTCTAAAGAGAAGAAATGAGGCTGTTTCTTAATTAAGTTTATGAGTCATGATATTTGTTAATCATAAAACAAATATATGGGTTCCCATCTTCTGCAACAAATGATTTCTTGGGTCTATGTAAAGTAATAGTTTCATGTAAAGAATTGCTTTATTTTTTTTAACATTTTTTTAAATGGAAAATTTCAAACATATAAAAGAGAAGATACAGGTAGTAAATAAATGTGCATATAATCATCGCACAGCTCAACAGTTATCAACTTATGACCAATTTAGCTTCATCTCTCCCTCTACTCACTTTCCCCTTCACACACATATTATTTGAAGCAAATCTAAGACATATTCCACTCATAAATATTTCGGTATGTATGAGACTTACTTTAACATGAAACATTTTTTTAGTTCACTAGATTTAAAAAATAATCTTTAAGCACAAGAGAAAGATTGAACCAAATAAATTAGTCTACTTCCTGTCAATAATATAGGAGGCCTATTTCTATTTCAATTGATGTTTCCATTCCATTTGATGTATCAATAATTATCAAAAGAAAGAGTTCTGAAATGAATTATTACCCTTAGATAACATGCTAAGTACCAAATAACCCTTATTCATTCCTGTTTAACCTTTGCTTCTTTAACATTTTCCATTGATTGATTCATTAATTCAGTCATTCATAAAGGGTATACTGAGGACCTATTATGGACCAGGCACCAATGCTTAATTCTGAGAACACAGAGATTTATTAGGGCTTTGGCCTTCTGGGAACTTAGACCCTTGTGGGGGAGATAGACAAAAAGATAACTGTGATGCAGTGTGAGGACGACTGTGTTATCAGGAGCTTAGGACAAAGCTTTAGGTACCATAGCAGTACATTTTCAGTAATTTTCTTTATGATTTGTGTTTTTGAGTCTTATTAAAAAAAAACTTTCTCTAGTCTATGTTCTCTTATGTTTTACTCTAATTGTTTTGAAGTTTTATTTTTCTGTTTAGGTCTTAATATATGTAGCATGTCTTTTAATTTTTTGGTATTAACTACAGATTATTTTAATATTGTAAAACAGCCAATAATATGTATACAATAATTCATCATTCTCCTGGTGCTTGGATGTTATTATCAAGCAATAACAATAATTTTATCACATATTAAGATCACATGTACATCTCAGGGTCTGTTTTGAGCTTTCTACCGTGATCTATTGATCTCTTTCTTTTTCTGTGCCGACGCTACATTGTTTTTATTATAAATTTATAATGAGATAATATCTGGTAGAACAATTTATCCTACCTCACTCCAATCTACCCTACCCCTACCTTGTTCTTTTTCAGAATTGATTTCACTATTATTGGAATTATATACTCCCAGATAAATTTTATAATTAGTCTAGATTCACCAAAAATACCTATTGAAATTTTATTAAGTTTATACAGTTATGTGAGATTGTCACTCTAAAATATTAGTTTTTTTTGTTTTTGTTCCACTCATAGGCATGCTATCTCTTCTAATTTGTTCATTTAAATCTTTTGTTTTTACATTCTTCTGTATAGGTCTTATATCTTCTTTTTAGGTTTACTCTTAATAGTAGCTACAATTGCTTATTTGAATGAGATATTTGTTTTACCTAATACTTTTTCAACTGATTATTTTTTTAAGCATAGAAATACTACTATATTTTCCTACAGTTGTCTTTTTATTCAGCATGCTAGTTGAACTCCCTAACTAATTCTATCAGTTTGACCACAGATACTCATACCTTCTCTTTGGACAATAATTTGTCTAGGAATAATGTCAGTTTTGTCTCTTTCTGGCCCTTATAACCACACTTCTTTTTCTTCACTTACTTCGTTGGTTTGGGCATCTAATGCAATTTTGAATAGTAGAGTGATTCCGACGTTGTGTCTGACTCAAATTAGTATGCTTCCAAAATTTTATTATACATATGTATATATATTTCTTTTATGGTTAATTTTTTAAATATTCCACACTGTCTTAAAAAAGTTAGAGTTTGTTTTAGTGCAGAATTATGCACATACACACACACACATATTGGTACTCAATGCTGGGCACTTGTCTAAGCATCCTGGCGTGCATTCTTTAATTTCATCTTCACAACAAATTTATGGAGTAGGCACTATTACTATAGCTATTTTGAAGCAGAGGAAACAAACATACACCTGTGGTAAGATAGCTAGTAAATCAGTGAGCAAGAATTTGCATCTAGTGAGATGTCTGACTCCTAATCTTCTGTTCTCAGCCACCATGCAGTAATGCCTCTCCAAAGTCACAAATACTTTTATCTGTTTTAGCTAACGCTTGTTAATTGTGTTGACCTTAATATTTGGCTTTCTTGCCCTATTATTATTATTATTTTTTGAGGTACGCGGGCCTCTCACTGTTGTGGCCTCTCCTGTTGCGGAGCACAGGCTCCGGACGCGCAGGCTCAGCGGCCATGGCTCACGGGCCCAGCCGCTCCGCGGCATGTGGGATCTTCCCGGACCGGGGCACGAACCCGTGTCCCCTGCATCGGCAGGCGGACTCTCAACTACTGCTCCACCAGGGTAGCCCTCTTGCCCTATTTTTGCCTGTCTTATTTACCATTTTCTGAGAGGAGTGTTAAATCTCTCACTATGATTGTGTATGTATTGATTTTGTCACATAAATAATTATTTGCTTTATACGATTTGACACTTTATTTTGTAGTGTAGCATTCAGAATTGCTAGATTTAGGTGGAGGGTTACACCTTTTCACTGACATCCAGCTTTAAGAATTGCTTTTGAGAAATTGCATACCATTCTGATTCTTCACCTGTTGTATGAAATCTGATTTTTTCCTCTCTGGCAGTTTTAGGATTATTTTGCTTTTCTCTGAAGTACTAAAATTTTAAGATGAAGTGTCTTGGCATGTGTGTGTGTGTGTGTGTGTGTGTATTCTTTTCCACCATACTACGCATTTCTTTGTTTCAGCTGCAATCTTTCATCTTCTGTTTCTTTTGGCCATTCAATTTATTGCAGGGATTTCCACAAATAACAAGTGATCCACGCTTCATTCCTAAATAAGGAGATATTGAAATGTTGAGTTTAAGCTGTGTGCATGGAAGGATTTGTCAACTGGCAAACTTCATTAGAGGGAAATTGAACATGAATCTAGAAGTTTCTTTTCGGGATGCCTGAATATTAATATCTGTATGGCTTTTCTGTTGGATGATTTTATTTAGCCAAATTAGAATCCTTAAGCACCTTCCCTTAGGGTTTTGAGGCTACAGTCTGGTACTCTAGGAACAAAGAGGGAGAGGAGGAAAAGGGGTCTTACTTTTCAATTTACAGGTCTTCCTTACATCCCAATAAATCCATCATAAGCTAAAAAAAAAATGCATTCAATAACCTAATCTGCAGAACATCCTAGCTTAGCCTAGTCCACCTTGAATGTGCTCAGAACATTTACGTTAGTCTACAGTGGGGCAAAATCGTCTAACGCAAAGCCTTTTTTTATAATAAAGTGCTGCATATCTCATGTAATGTACTGAATACTGTGCTGAAAGTGAAAAACAGCATGATTATATGGATACAGGATGGTTGTTAAGGGTGTTGGTTGTTTACCCTTGTGATGGCGTGGCTGACTGGGAGCCATGCTCCTGCACAGCATCAGGAGAGAGTATCCCAGAGCATATTGCTAGCCTGGGAAAAGATTGGAATTCAAAATTTTAAGTATGGTTTGTAATGAATGTGTATTGCTTTTGCACTGTCGTAAAACTAAATCCAACAATGATAAGTCACAGACCATCTCTATAGTTGTTTATTTGACTTGCCTTTTGGTGATTTCAAGGGCACTACACCCCTGCTCTCACCTGTACCTGGCATCTGGGAGTCCAGAGCCTAGAAATGTTTATCTTTTCCAGAGAATCATCTTTATATTTTGTTATGGTTGAGGGAATGTGAGGAAGAATGAGGGGGATCTAGGATCTAGATGCTCTCACAGTGTATCACAATCAATCCTGTTTTCAGATCCATTCTTCCCTCTGCTTTCAGAGGTACATGACACTTCTAATGCCTGAGCTTCCAGAACTCTGAGACGTGAATTAGTTGCTTCTTCTGGTTGTTCTTGTTTAGCACTTAGGTTCTTTATCCATAGTCATCTTGTCATTATTCTTTTTGTACTTGAGGGTTAATATATTTTTAAAAAGTCAGTTTAGTTGGCATTGTGGGTAGAATAGAGATTCAGCTATATTTAGTATATTTAACCGAGAGTCTATTTGATACACTTTCAAATCTGCACTTTATTTTATTCTCCTATTCCATTTATGTGTTCTCAGGTGTTGTTTATATGATTCATTTCTATCTCTCTGAATATATTTAACATACTTATTTCTAAGGGGCTTTCATGTTGCCACAGGAAGTGAACCGCCCTGTGTTTGGACCAGTCGACTTTCTCTCACAGTACAGTTTGCTTCTGGGTTTTGCTTACTGCTTCCTCTGTTGACGTCTCAGATAATCCAATATTTGTCTTTCTTTTTAATAAGCAGAGTTGTTTTGGGGGTGGGGTGGGGTTACTTTCTAGGTTGCGTCTTTTTATTTTTTCTTTTTGGTTTTTCTTTTTTTTTTTAGGAATTATTTTGTGTTTTATTTATATTAAAATGTTTAAGTTACCCCAAATATTTTCTGTATCTTTGCAGAATATAAATAATTAATATGAAAAATATCTGTAATACTGGAATGTTCATATCTATTTATTTAATAGGGTCTTTAAAAAATTTTTTTTGACTTTTATTTTATTTATTATTTTTTATACAGCAGGTTCTTATTAGTTATCTATTTAAAAAATATTAGTGTATACATGTCAATCCCAATCTCCCAGTTCATCCCATCACCAACCCCTCCCCCGCCACTTTCCCCGCTTTCTGTCCATATGTTTGTTCTCTACATCTGTGTTTCTATTTCTGCCTTGCAAACTGGTTCATCTGTACCATTTTCCTGGATTCCACATATATGCGTTAATATACGATATTTGTTTTTCTCTTTCTGACTTACTTCACTCTGTATGACAGTCTCGAGGTCCATCCATGTCTCTACAAATGACCCAATTTCGTTCCTTTTTATGGTGAAAAGGAACCATTGTATATATGTGCCACATTTTCTTCATCCATTCATCTGTTGATGGGCATTTATGTTGCTTCCATGACCTGGCTATTGTAACTGGTGCTGCAATGAACATTGGGGTGCATGTGTCTTTTTGAATTATGGTTTTCTCTGGGTATATGCCCAGTAGTGGGATTGCTGGGTCATATGGTAATTCTATTTTTAGCTTTTTAAGGAACCTCCATACTGTTCTCCACAGTGGCTGTATCAATTTACATTCCCACCAACAGTGCAAGAGGGTTCCCTTTTCTCCACACCCTCTCCAGCATTTATTGTTTGTAGATTTTCTGATGATGCCCATTCTAACTGGTGTGATGTGATACCTCATTGTAGTTTTGATTTGTATTTCTCTAATAATTAGTGATGCTGAGCAGCTTTTCACGTGCCTCTTGGCCATCTGTGTGTCTTCTTTGGAGAAATGTCTATTTAGGTTGTCTGCCCATTTTTGGATTGGGTTATTTGTTTTTTTAATATTGAGCTGCATGAGTTGTTTATATATTTTAGAGATTAATCCTTTGTCCACTGATTCGTTTGCAAATATTTTCTCCCATTCTGAGCATTGTCTTTTCATCTTGTTTATGGTTTCCTTTGCTGTGCAAAAGCTTTTAAGTTTCATTAGGTCTCATTTGTTTATTTTTGTTTTTATTTCCATTACTCTAGGAGATGGGTCAAAAAAGATCTTGCTGTGATTTATGTCAAAGAGTGTTCTTCCTATGTTTTCCTCTAAGAGTTTTATAGTGTCGGGTCTTACATTTAGGTCTTTAATCCATTTTGAGTTTATTTTTGTGTATGGTGTTAGGGAGTGTTCTAATTTCATTCTTTTACATGTAGCTGTCCAGTTTTCCCAGGACCACTTATTGAAGAGACTGTCTTTTCTCCATTGTATATCCTTGCCTCCTTTGTCATAGATTAGTTGACCATAGGTGTGTGGGTTTATCTCTGGGCTTTCTAACCTGTTCCATTTATGTATATTTCTGTTTTGTGCCAGTACCATATTGTCTTGATTACTGAAGCTTTGCAGTATAGCCTGAAGTTGGGGAGTCTGATTCCTCCAGGTCTGTTTTCTTTCCCTCAAGATTGCTTTGGCTATTCAGGGTCTTTTGTGTCTCCATACAAATTTCAAGATTTTTTGTTCTAGTTCTGTAAGAAATGCCATTGGTAATTTGATAGGGACTGCATTGAATCTGTAGATTGCTTTGGGTAGTATAGTCATTTTCACAATATTGATTCTTCCAACCCAAGAACAATGTATATCTCTCCATCTGTTTGTGTCATCTTTGATTTCTTTCATTAGTGTCTTATATTTTTCTGAATACAGGTCTTCTACCTCCTTAGGTAGTTTTATTCCTAGGTATTTTATTCTTTTTGTTGCAATGGGTGAAGGGGATTGTTTCCTTAATTTCTCTTTCTGATCTTTCATTGTTAGTGTATAGGAATGCAAGAGATTTCTGTGCATTAATATTGTATCTTGAAACTTTACCAAACTCATTGATTAGCTCTAGTAGGTTTCTGGTAGCATCTTTAGGATTATCTATGTATAGTATCATGTCATCTGCAAACAGTGCCAGTTTTACTTCTTCTTTTCCAATTTGTGTTCCTTTTATTTCTTGTTCTTCTCTGATTGCCATGCCTAGGACTTCCAAAACTACGTTGAATAATAGTGGTGAGAGTTTTCATCCTTTTCTTGTTCCTGATGTTAGAGGAAATGCTTTCAGTTTTTCACCGTTGAGAATGAGGTTTGCTCTGGGTTTGTCATATATGGCCTTTATTGTGTTGAGGTAGCTTCCCTCTGTGTCCACTTTCTGGAGAGTTTTTATCATAAATGGGTGTTAAATTTTGTCAGAAGCTTTTTCTGACAATATGAGATGATCATATTGTTTTTATTCTTAAATTTGTTAATATGGTGTATCACATTGATTGCTTTGCGTATATTGAAGAATCCTTGCATCCCTGGGATAAATCCCACTTGATCATGGTGTATGATCCTTTAATGTGTTCTTGGATTCTGTTAAGGTTGAGTCTTTTAAATTATTCGTTCTTTTTAAACCAATTTTTACATTAGTTTCTTGGCTATGAGTTTTCTCCACATCCAGTTGGGTGGATGTGGGATTTTTTTTAGATGAAATAATCGATAGAGTTTATCTTTCCCTAATTTATAGATAATCCTAGTGATGAAACACGCCCAGGCTTATTTATTGTTTGTATGGTTTGGTTTTTCAAACATCTCCTTAAGAGAGTTAGCAGTGCCCCCAGTATAGGAGCAAGCTCTGCCGTCTCTTTGCCCAGATTCTAACATAGTACCTGGCACATCCTAGTGTATTACAAATATTTGTTGGATAAGTGGGTGATAAGAAAGGTGGTAGAGGACTAGAGAATAGCATTGCTTCAAAGGAGAATGTTGGAGGGAGTGGCCAAAAGAGGAATCTTGGTGCTTGGGATTCCAGAGATAAATCTCTCTGTCTACACATTATGTTATTGGGCTGAAAAATAAAGAATTAACCAAAGAACAAAAGAAAATTAATTTTAAAATTTCACGTCTGAAAAGATTTTTTACCAGTATTACTAACACAATATCAATGTCCTCATTCATGTGTATGTAATGGATATTAATACCCATGAGAAGGTCTACACAACAAGCCAAGGATATTCTACACACAGCCTTCTCTATTAACCCATTCTAAAATGATGGAGAAAAAAATTTGATCACAATTTTCAGATCAACTTCCCACCAGACCTCAAGGGAGCCTCCAAGTTTATCCCATTTCCGTTATGTTTCATGGAAAGGCACATGACTCCTTTGTCTCTCACAATAAGAACCAGGCTTCTCAGGCGGATGATGCAAGAGGCAATTATGTGCACGCCAACTGCCTCCACAGGCAATTGGAAGAGAAGTCACTGGTATCTACGCAAGAAATACTGCTTTTCAAAAAGTCTCTCACCCTGGACTGTATTTGATTGCATAAACCTTTCCCCCATTTCCAGTAGGTTTTATAGTTAAAAGGGAAGGGACATTTAAACAGGTAAATGCCAACTGGGGCAGGTTGAAGCATGTTTTTTGAGGAGCTGCGCAGTTGCAACTTTAGCATAATTTCCTTCTCTCCAATCTAGTGAAGGTGTGGTGAAAATAAATGAAGTGGCACACATGGTGTTAAGTAGATTTGGTCCCTGATGCCTTTTCAAATATTTCTACCAGGTTTTCAGAGCAAATTCTGCTGCCGATCATAGCGATTTACTGGGGAGGAGCCCTAAGAGGGAAAATAAATCATATGCTAATTCTCTAAGTTGGAGGGAGGTAGGGGAAGAAATACCTGACAGGGAAGGTTAAGGGAATACATTATAAATAAGTACATTTCTTAATAACTGAAAAACATTTTTGAAAACTTCCAGACTAGCTTATCTTATACAGATTTCCATTTTTTTTTCTCCTACTGAATACTACCATTTCTCTAACATCCTTATTTCCTATAGTAAATTAGTAAAACAGATATTCTTCTCTGAAGTGAAGTCAGCGTTCAGAGTAAAGAAACCCCAAAGCTGTTTGAAACTAGCTGGAGCTTTGGAAACACACTCAGCACTATTCAGGAAAGTACAGGTCATTGTTCCCATCTTGCAAGCTCTGCAAGGGCTCATGTCCCTCTAGCATCATAAATTATCTTTCCAGTAAGGGCACTAGTCATGCATTGCAAGTCAAGGACAAAGGGCTGGCCACAGACCCATTTTGAAATAGGTTAAGCTTGTTTCTGGAGCATACTGTTTTCTGTCAAGCCTCTGACGTTCCTCTCTAGCTTCCAGAGTCTGTGCTTTGCTGTGTTTAACTGCTGGCCTGGTCCCTCTCCTCCTCTCCACCCCAACCCCAGCTCCCCAAACATGGGCTGCTGTGGGGCCAGTAGGATGTTCACTGCAGTGTTAGGGATGTAGATTTCTAACAATATAGTGTAATTTACATTCTTCTGCCTAAGACCTTATTTTCTATCTGGCTCCCAATCCCCCAGTCAATCATTTACTAGCTCTGTGATCTTGCAGCAACTATAACAATTCTATGAGCCTCATTTTCTCACCCGTGGAGAGAAAATTGAGATTATAATAATTATAATTATTCTGTGAGATGCTAAATGGAAAGAGCTCCCTATCATAGGCTAACTCTATTTTTCTTTCTTTCTCTCTCCCCTCCCTCCCTCCCTCCCTTCCTTCTTCTTCTTCATTGTTGTCATCATCACCATCATCATCATCATTATTATTGCTATCTATCTATCTATAACTATATAATGGGGCACATGATGTGATAATGGGTCAGATTTGAAATTGGGAATGCCTCAGAATTTTCAGGGTGTATGGTTGTTGCAGTAATATGAACAATACTCACCTAATGAACGATGAGTGTGTGTTTATAACATCTATAATTTTAGTGATTTTAGTCATTGAATCCATTTATATATTCCATCATTCAATCAATATTTACTGAGAGCCATCTATTGTCAGGTCTTGAGTTAGGTGATGGAGCCACCGAGAAGAACAGCCCACAGTTCCTGCCTTTAAAAAATGTATGGTTCCACCATGAAGTCAACAATTCAACAATTTCAATACGAGTCCAATAGTGAATGAACTTGCTAATGCCTGTTAAAATCTTTCCTTGCAGAATCTTGACCCCACTGACTACACAACTCATCCTTGAGGGAATGTTCTTATAAAGTGGCTCAGCCTCCCCAGAACAATGTTAGCCAGACATCTCTCACTGCCTTCTAAGGCTATTAGCACTAGCCACACACACATCTGTCAGGGATACAATCTAATAATCACTGGAGCTCACTCAATATTCCTCAAAGGCTCATTTAAGAGCATGGTTTAAAAAGCTCACAGCTTATGACATCTAAGAGTTTTCTGAAACATATTCTTGATTTGAGCCTGATAACCAGAGAATGAGGAACGAATGTGGACTCCATCATAGTAGTTATTCACCGGCTCCAACCCCTTAATATTTGTGCTCAGTCTGCTAGCACTGGCTGACACTGAGGGCTGTGATAAAGACAAAATCTTAGAAAACTGTTATTAGCTCAATTAAAAGATAGACTGGTGTTGCGCCTTGGACTACTACCTCTTGGCTACAATTTTATCCTCTTAACTACTGCATCATGCCCCTAAGCATACAAATATCCATTTGGGAAGAAAATAAATACCCTCCCTCGATCACTTATCACTCTCCAGCCACTTGATTGTTTCCCTTGTCTTCAGAGCCAGCCATCTAGAAATAGTCTCTGTGTCCTCACCCCCAGTCAAACCTCCATCTGCTACAGTTTGGCTTTTAGTCTCACCACTAAATGGAAACACATGATTTAAATCATCACAAATCACTTGTGCTATGGTTACCAATTTTCTCTTTGATGCCAAACCATCAAACCCTTTTCTGTTTTCATCTTACTTTACCTCTGGGACCAGACAACATAATCACCTGCTCTCTTGTTCTTGAAACACTCTCTCCCCTCCATGCTTGGCTTTCCTGATAGCACTCTCCTCTTTTCCCTCCCTTGTTGGTTTCCACTGTTGGTGTCTGCATCTCTATATGAGCTCAAATACTGATTCCTGAGGATTTGGTTCTTGGCCTCTTCCATTGCTATACTTTTTTCTAGGTGATCTCCTCTATTCCTATGGATTTAAATACTATAGTTAGTGGTTTTTAAAAAAAATCTGAAGGTATGTCTACAAATTCAGAATCATCTCTGAACTGTAGATACTTATCTGTCTTGCACATATCCACCTTGAAATATTTCTCAAATATCTCAAACATAACCAGACTTAGCAGAACTCTTTATTTCCCCGTTATCAGAAAAAATATTTTAACATCCTGTCTTCCCTGTCTTGGCAAATGACTCCACCACTTACCCTGTTACCCAAACTGGAAACGCAATAGTTACTCTTAATCCTTCCCTTTCTCTCCCTCTTATTCTTTCTCTATCAGGTACATCTTATTGATTCTACCACCAGAATATACAGCACATCTGTTTACTTATTTTAGTCTCCCATGTCACCAGGATGATCTGGCCTCATCAGCTCCCATCTGGAATTCTACAACTGGACTCTCTGCTTCCACTCTGCCCATTTCTAACACATTCTCCATGAAACAGAAGTGATCTTCATTGAAGTGTATTGAATCATCTTACTCTACTCATTAAATACTCTAGTGGATTCCTATTCTTATGGAATAACATCTAAATTCTTTACTATGGTCTATAAGGCCATGAATAATTTATCTTCAGCTTTTTTTTTTTTGACCCACTCTGCTCTTTGAACGCCTCTGGCCAACCCAATGCTTTCCTAACCTTGAGCTTTTGCAGAAGCTCCTACCCATGCTTGAAATATTCTTACCCTGACACATTACGTCTTTTATGTGTTAACTTGAATATCACCTGTTTATAAACACACTCTATCACCACTCATCTAAAGAATGCCCAAATTCTTCCCTATTCTGCTCACTATTCATGTCTGCTTGACATCTTTTTTTTTTTAATAAATTTATTTATTTATTTATTTTTGGCTGCATTGGGTCTTTGTTGTTGCGTGTGGGCTTTTCCCTAGTTGCAGCATGCGGGGGCTACTCTTTGTTGCAGTGCATGGGCTTCTCATTGTGGTGGCTTCTCTTGTTGCAGAGCATGGGCTCTAAGTGCGCAGGCTTCAGTAGTTGTGCCACGTGGGCTCAGTAGTTGTGGCTCGCAGGCTCTAGAGCACAGGCTCAGTAGCTGTGGCACGTGGGCTTAGTTGCTCCGTGACATGTGGAATCTTCCTGGATCAGAGCTTGAACCCATGTCCCCTGCATTGGCAGGCAGATTCTTAACCACTGTGCCACCAGGGAAGTCCTGCTTGACTTCTAATATATTCCTTTTCATCTGTGAACTCAATCCTTTCTCCCACGCTGGGAAATTATCTTCTATTTTTTCTGTGATTATTTCCTTTCTTTCACCTTTCTGGTGTTTCTGAAATTTTATTAGACAGATATACTTCCTATATCCATCTTCCATATCTTTTAACGTTTTTCATGCTAATGCTTGATGTTTGTTTTTTAATTTTTAATCTGCTTTGATAGATTTCCTGGACTTTATGTTTTGGATCACTGATTTGGTTTTCAGAAATTTCTATTCTATTCTTTTGCTATTTTGTTATTTTTTTAATTATATTTTTTCATGTTCTCTTAATAGCGTTTCCTTATTTTTTTAATTCTGCCTTTCATGACACTCTGTTCTTGTTTTATGAAAGACTCAAACTTTTCTCTGAATGCTGATTATATTCTTGTTTAGTTTATATTTAGATTATATGTAATGTTTAGTTCTTTTCCATTTTTCTTCTTAGGGCTGTTATTCTTTTTATTCGTCTAAAACCTTTTCTTGCAAACCCTTGGTTTTCCTCAAATGCTCTGTAAGTTTTGGCTATCTGAGTATATTAAGAACTAGTTTGATTGGTGCACTAGAAGGAGTGCTCCTCCCCTCCCCCAATCATATGGATCTGTCTCCAAAATGGGACTCTCTCCTGAACAGGAGAAATAACAGTGAGCTTTACAGAGTTCAACTGTACCTGTTAAAGAGGCAAGCTTCCCTATGTTTTGCATGGGCAGGGAGTAAACAGGTAACTCAGGAGCAAAAAATTGCCTAAGAGAATTAACTCTCTGGTGGGAACATTTAATGTATATCTCTCCTGGGTGTCCAGATCTTATTTTAACTTCATCTGGATCCCCTTTTAAGGTCTTGAGTTATCTCAAGTTCCTCTCTGTTTGTCTTTCAGACCTCAGCACTTATACTAAGAGTCCTCTCTAACATGATATTTCTAGCTGTTTAGAAAAGAGTTCATAGCATTCTACCTAGTGAGCAAATACTGCAGCCAGCAGCTCTATATATGTCAGTGATGGAAAGGAGTTGTCTTACTCAGCTGTTCTTGAAACAGGCTTTTAACCTTGAACTTGAATGATTGCCTCCTGCCCACATCTGCTCTGTATTTGTTAAGCCCAGCTTAGTGTCCCTCAGACCCCTGTTGGGAAGAGCATCTCTTCTTTCTGCAGCAGATTTTGCCTGTGGGTATGCAAGCTGCTTATTTCTCTACCTTGGTTGGATTTTCACTCAACCTCTTATACTTTCTACCATGAAGACACAGCTCAGAATTTCTGATCCACTAATGGTACCCATTTAAATTTTAGCACATATTTTAATTATATATTTTAAAGTACCTTTACTATTATTTATATTGGAATTTGGGAAGATAGGGAAATGAATACATGAGCTCAATTCTGCCACCATCTATTGGAAGTTTCTCTCCTCCTTCAGCTCCATCTCCTTCAGTGTGTCTTTCTGTCCCTGGGGTCCAAGACATTGGTTTCACAAGGCTATCCTGCCATTGTGGCACAATATGAGATATCAATGAGTTAGTTGAAATACACATGAGAAGTGTCGATAGAATCAGGTATGAAAGCTTTCTGGGAAAGTGGGTTAATGTGACCAGCTGGAGCCATGGATATTCACAGTGGAGCCAGCCCAATAGTCTTAACAAAGGGGATAAGTTGAGGCTAACTTTTGAAAAGAAAGAAGGTGCTAGGTCACAAGGGAGGTGATTCAAGACTGAGAGGACAGGATGTATCAAGGCATAAGGTAGGAAAATACAACACAAGGTGAAATCCATGCATAGTTCTATATGGCTGGAAGGGAAGGAGTGTGTAGGGTATGAAGCAGGATGCAAAGTGAGGAGGCAGATCCTGAAAGGCTTTATCCGTTGTGCTAAGCAGTTTGGAATTTACCCCAAAGGCAGCAGTGACTCACTGAAGGATTTTAAACAGGAGGATAACATGATTAATAAAGGGTAACATTTAGTAAGGATGTGACAGGCAATATTCTAAATGCTTCATATGGATTAAGTCATTTAAACCTCATGACAGGCTGATGAGGCCGGTGCTATTAATATCCTATTTTCCAGTGAAGGAACAGACTTTGAAACAGAAGTTCCTCGAGGACAGGTTATTCATCTCTTTACAGATGGATCCTGAGGTTCCAGCACTGGGACTGGCAAGATGAACATATGTTGAATGAATGAATGAATGAGGCACATAGGTTATACTCAGGAAAAAGCAGAGCCAGAATTAGAAAAGGGGTGGCCTGACCCCAGAGCCACCATTTAACCACTATCATAATTTCTACATTACAAAGAAAAAAAGATAATTTGGGGTGGAAGGAGAAGATACTGGAATCTGATAGATCTGGCAGGAGCTTAACAATAGAATTGAAAGCATTATAGTGTAACTCAAAGTATAATTGTTGAATGTTAATTTGAAGAAAATCGCTGTGAAAAAAAAAGTAAATGCTAGTTATTTACTTATTTGTTGTTTTGATTTGTCACTATCTTCTTCCACTGGAATCTACTCTTCATGAGAATGAAGATTTTGTCAACTTGTAAACTGTTGTATTTCTAGCACCCCAAAGAGTTTCAGGCACAGAATAGTTGATAAATAAATCTTTGTTGAGTGAATGTATGCATGTAAAGTTACATAAGTTTGAAAACACTGCACACTGGGTCTCCCTTTTGGTGATTCATGACCCGTGTTAGCATATTAATTGTAATAAAGAAGGCTGCTTAATTTTTTTAACCTAATGTTCTCAAATTTCATTTACCCTCACACTCTTTTATTCTTAGAGTTAGTGTTTTTCTTAGAATCAGTATATTGGAATTAGAAAGACTCTGGGGGACCTTCTCTAAGGGAAGTTTCTGCTCAATCTTTTGTTACAGCGTTAAGTTGTTTTATATCCTGCAAAATAGCTATATGGTACCCATTGTTCATAAAACAAAGGAACCATCACAGACAATGACATAACAACCCAAATAAAGCAAGTGCAGTGTGGTCCATCTGGGTTAAGTCAAGTAAGCAGCACTGTCTGGTAAGTCTGCATGGGTTTTGTAAAGATACAGTTTCCAAGGGCACCCAGTGTAATGTGAAAAAAAAAAAAAGAGGTGGACACCTACAGTATTAGCATGAGTGTGCATGGATTAATGTGTAGGATTAATATGGATTAACCCATTAATATGGATTAATGTATAGGTACCTGTGATGCTACTGGGACTGCCTGATTCACACATCCCTTGTCTTTTCCCTGCTTTGCCTTGAACCATGGGTGTTTGGAGGGACGTGAATCTGCAGGCTTTGTCTCCCAGATCCCCCTGTCATCTGGCTTCCAGATGGGTTCAGCCAATGGAAGGCACTGACAAGAGGAGGGTGGGAGATGCCAGGACATTTTTCTCCCTTTTTAACTGTCTTAGGTGGCATCTCCAGTAGCAGTGATGTTCCCTCCATTGCTCCCTTTCCTGCTGTACAAGACTGTGATACCCGTTTCTTTAGGATGACATCAGTGCCAGGGATACAGGAACACCACATTCTCTCTTCAACCCTCCTGCCTCAGGATGGTGGTGACTTGATGTTGCTAATTCCCCGGTTGCCTCATTGCTCCCTATTTGGCTTGTGAGCTCCTTCATCGTCTCTGAAACCAATGTTCTATATTAAATTCCCTCTGCTTTGAATACTTAGGGTCGTTTTTATTTTCTTAATCATGCTCTAAATGGTCAACATGGATGCATGTTGTGGTTCATGCATGGTCAACATCAAAGAAAGAAAAGAGTGCTGTTGGGATCATCTTTCTAATCTGCGAAACAAATGGTTTAGCTGTAAGATGAACTTCCATCTTTGAAATTCTAAGGTTTCATAAATGACATTTATTTTTTAAAGGGTGGTCCAAGGATCACCTGTGTCAGAATTTCCTGAGAAGTTGGCTAAAGAGGCATATTCCTGGACTCATCTTGATGTGGATGGAGAATCTGAAATTCCAGTCAATTCTCAATGAGATTCTTATAAAAAAATGAAGCTTGAGATCAAAATGTCTACCATCTTTGATCTTCCTGGGACTGTTTTGCAGAGAAATGACATGATGTGTGTATCAAGAGATTCTGAAAGATTTTCATTTACTCTGTTTCAAGAGACGCCATCTGTCAAATCAAGAATTTTAGATGAATTTGGTTAATTTTTAAAATGTCATATTCTAGGTATCTTCCAGAAGTAAACTAAGCCCTAGGCAGGGGTAAATATGTTTCACACTCTTCTAAGGAATTTTACCATCCACAAAATAGGAACATATGAAATATAAAACAATGTGCAGACTAAAATTTTATGACTTTCTTGCTAGACTAGTGATTGCCAAATCTAATTTTATCATGCCCCAAGAAAAATTAACTTATGTAAGGGGTAGCAAGTATTTTGAATAGATTTCCAATACAAATAAGTTTTTACACATTGCTTAAAATATGCACCGACCAACACTTTGAAGAGAACGTAAACAAATTGTTTGCTTCAATGAAAAAATGTGGTAATAACCTGTTCTTAGCTTAGGTTCTCCTAAGCAAAGCTTGAGGCAAGCACTTGGGTGCAGGTTGTTTGTTTGGTTAAGTGAACTCAAGGAGGAGGAGGTGGGAATTGGGAAGAGAAAAGCCTCCCCAAGATGGTGCTATCAGCTGATTGTGACTAAGGACAGCAGGGGCTGGATCCCAGCAGGGACATTTTGATGAGACAAATAGAATAAACGTATTTACAAATTTGCTCTCCAGTTGGACAGAAGAGGGAAATATTCAACCACCAGTCCTTGTCCTTCCCTGGTCAAGGATTCCCTAATGGTCCGTTGACACCTCATACGTCCAGGCATGTTCATAGGTCAGAATGGCTGGATGGGTCTCTGCACCCACTCCATGCAGTGGTGGCCAAGTAACACTGGGCCAAGCTGCCCAGAGTTTATACCTGCACAGAGCTGTTGCTACATGAATGGTTTCTGTAAAAAGGTGGGCAAAATATGACACAGGAAGTCCAAGAGGGACTTCTTATTTTTTACATACTTAATAATCAGAAATGATTCCCCAGGCAAAGAAGTGTGGTTTTTTTCAAATACATGAATTATAAATATTTTCTCTCCAGAGATGGTTTTTGTATTTTTAGTCTGGATTATGTTTATGCCCCATCTCTTCTCCTCCTGGTCTGATGGGAAACATTTGTCCCTTTGTAGTTCACGTGCAAAACTTGGAAAGTACCCGTGAAATAAAAGCAGGTTAAAATAAATTCCCTATGAGCTACAGCTTGAAATTGTTTATTTGGGAACGGGAGAGAGTGTGTTGGACACTAAGCAGATTATGAAGTTACCACCAAGAGGACTTCTAAGCATAGGTTGCTTTTAAATCATTTTGATAGTAACATAAGCTGTGGCATGCTGGAACCATTTGATAAAGTGCAAGACGTGTCCCCTCATGCTTATTTAGAATAAGAACAATGAGTCTTTTTTTTTTTCTTTCTTCTCTGGATGGTCTCAACGTCCTCCATACCATTTTCTACCCCAACTTTCCCTCTTTGTTTCTCACTGCTCCTCACAATATTCTCTCCTTATTTTCAATATTTTTCGTTAAACAGGAAAGGAACAAATAACATTCTGTAACTTTTCTATTATTTCTGCTGGTGTAGATTCATTTTTATTTACCTATATCTGACTCTGCATTCTTCCAGAAACTATTTAGGCTGCCAATGCTGGTCTATTGCCTGGCTCTTGTATGTTGGTATGAACATAGACCCTGGAGTTTGTCCATCCTGGATTTGAATCCTGACTCCACCACTTATAAACTGTATGAATTTGAAATGTCCCTTAACTTATTTGAACCATCTGTCCCCTCCTGTGAAATGGGGCTAATACTATCTCTCCTATAAAATTATTGTGAAATCTAAATGAGGTAATAGATGGAAAGGGTTTAACATAGGGTCTGACACATAAGAAATATATATATATTTTGCGGTACGCGGGCCTCTCACTGTTGTGGCCTCTCCCGTTGCGGAGCACAGGCTCCGGATGCGCAGGCTCAGCAGCCATGGCTCACGGGCCTAGCCGTTCCGCAGCATGTGGGATCTTCCCGGGCCAGGGCACGAACCCGTGTCCCCTGCATCGGCAGGCGGACTCTCAATCACTGCACCACCAGGGAAGCCCAAGAAACATTTTTGATACATGGTAACTGTCATCATTATTTAGTGCTGTCCATAATTTGTGATTTTCATCTGTATACTTAGATGTTATCTAGGAGTTTAACAACATGTGTATGGACAGGATCTCCTGGTAACGGGAGGACTTGGAAATCAGTCTGTTCTACCAGCTTTAAACTCATGCTCTTTGACCCAGAGTGCTAATGAACTAAGTGAGTGGAGAAATGCACATGGAAACAAGACTGAACGCGTCTTGTTTAACAAATCTGGCCGGCAGAAGTGGTTCTTAGAAGAAATCTCGAAGCAAAACCTTTCGACTTCTGACTCAACTGGGAAAGGGTAATGGAGAGCTGACCTGCCTTGGATGAGAACTTCAAATGTGAATAGCATTTTATTGAATCTCTCAAAGTCAGAAATAGCAATAGGTTTTGTTGCTGTATCTGCAACAATGTAAAACGTAGGTAAGCTTCCAACCAGGAAACAATGAGGAAATTGTTAATGGCCCTATTTTGTGCTCTTCAATCCCAGCCAAAGTGCACTCAATACCACACAGTAAAACATTTTACTCAAGTTGGTGGTTCATATGGGAGATGTGAAGGCAGAAACAATAAAAAAATGAAGCTGTGCTATGAGATCTAAACTATGAAATTCACTGGAGCGTATAGACCATACATGTGAGTAAACTTATACCAAAGTGGGAAGGAAGGGGTCTTCCTTGGTGGTCCAGTGGTTAAGACCCCACGCTCCCAATTCAGGGGACCCAGGTTCGATCCATGGTCAGGGAACTAGATCCTGCATGCTGCAACTAAAAGATCCCGTATGCTGCAACTAAGAACCGGCGCAGCCAAATAAATAAATATTAAAAAAAAAAAAAAAATGGGGAGGAAGAGCTGGGAACTTCTCAAACTCTTATTAATGTATCTTGCTTGTGATATCAGGAAGACAGGACTAGACTCTGATAGGAGGGAGAGCAGGAACCTAATCAATGGCCTTTGATTCTGCTTGGAGAGACTATGAGATTAAAAAAGGATGGTCAGCTTGAAACATGGGAAAAGGGAAGTCAGGGAGCCCCCCGAATTTAGGGTTTATCTAGAGACTGCCCAGGAGAGAAAGCCACTGGTGTGATTAGCACGAGTCTTGCTAAACCCTAAAGATGTTTTCTTCTGAGGAGGGTTGCTAACCTGATTTCATGGGTATATGATTACATTACAGAAATCTCAGCACAGTTTTAAAAACTGGCGTTTAAAAATAGCTTGCTAGGGACTTCCCTGGTGGTGCAGTGGTAAAGAATCCGCCTTCCAATTCAGGGGAGGGGGGTTCAATCCCTGGTCGGTGAACTAAGATTACACATGCCGCGGGGCAAGTAAGCCTAGGCGCCACAACTATTAAGCTTGCGCGCCTCAAAGAGAGGGCCCACGAGCTGCAAACTACAGAGCCCACGCACTCTGGAGCCCTCGCGCCACAGCTAGAGTGAAACCGGAACCAACCGTGTGCCCTAACAAAAAGATCCCGCATGCCTCAGCAAAGATCCTGTGTGCCGCAACTAAGACCTGATGTGGCCAAAAAATATAAGGAAAATAAATAAATATTTTTTAAAATGACTTTCTCAGCCATTAGAATAGAGAAAAAAAAAAAAAAAAGAATTGCTTGCTAGCAGAATTATGGTTAAATTTGAGATGGGATCATCCCAAAGTAGGAAATGAAGTCTTGAAGTTATTTATATTTTGTATAGCAATCTTATCAGAGCATGAATGCTCTGAGTTACTAAAATCAAAATATTGGTGTACATGCTGTTGCATCTGCTTGGAATGCACATCTCCAGATCTGCTCAAGGTGGACCCATCATATCCTTTTCATCAACACAGGAAGCATTTCCTAACCAGGCACTTTAAAGTCATGTCACCTCCATGACACAACCAACCACGTTCCCATCCCATGACCTGAACTCTTTCATTGCCCAGTGTGAATTTCTTTGTAGCAGCGTCACTATCTGATATGACCTTATTGTTTATTTAGTTTTGCTTGTGTATTATATGTCTTGTACAAAGATGTAAAGTCTGTGAAAGTGAAGGCTCTGCCTATCTTGTTTAAAGTTAAGTCCCCAGTAGTCAGAATAGTGACTGATGCATAGTAGATGACCAATCGTAAATATATGTTGACTAAATGAATCAGTGAATAAAAAAAATTGAACTAGATTTGTGGTTGCATTTTTCTACTGTTAATATCAGCAAGTTAGTTTTAGCAAATCATCATCTTTAAGATTCAGGCATTATTCTTGGTTTCTGAAATATTTTTGTGTATTAATTGTAACTCTCTCCAGTTTTTGTTGTTTTGTTTTACTTATTACAATATATTATCCTAAAAATAATTTACATCAATCCTGAGAGTACATATCAATGCTTGTCTTTTAGTTTTTTTATTTTTAAAAATTTTAATTAATTTATTTTTTACATCTTTATTGGAGTATAATTGTATTACAAATAGCTCAATTTCGTTTCTTTTTATGGCTGAGTAATATTCCATTGTATATATGTGCCACATCTTCTTTATCCATTCATCTGATGATGGACACTTAGTTTTTCTCCATCTCCAGGCTATTGTAAATAGAGCTGCAATGAACATTTTGGTACATGACTCTTTTTGAAGTATGGTTTTCTCAGGGTATATGCCCAGTAGTGGGATTGCTGGGTCATATGGTAGTTCTATTTGTAGTTTTTTAAGGAACCTCCAATGCTTGCCTTTTAAAATTTATTTATTTATTTTTGGCTGCATTGGGTCTTTGTTGCTGCATGCGGGCTTTCTCTAGTTGGGTGAGTGGGGGCTTCTTTTGTTGCGGAGCACAGGCTCTAGGCGCGCGGGCTTCAGTAGTTGTGGTTCACGGGCTCTAGAGCACAGGCTTATTAGTTGTGGCTCACCGGCTTAGTTGCTCCGTGGCATGTGGGATCTTCCCAGACCAGGGCTCGAACCCATGTCCCCTGCATTGGCAGGCGGATTCTTAACCACTGCACCACCAGGGAAGTCCTGTCTTTCTTTTAAAGGGTGTCTGCGCATTATTCAAGCTTATGCACTCTTAGACAGAAACATCATGTTACGCATTACATATATTCCAGAAGGCTACAACGTAAGACAGGACTCTGGGTAAAAGAATGGAATGAATTTGATAAAGTTTTAGGAATCAGAAAGTGCTAGGTGATTTGTGGGGCTGAGGATGGGGACTGGTTTCTCCACCAGTGCTGTTCTGTACCTTAATAACCTGGATGATTTGAAGAAGAGCTTGGAGCTGCTCAGTGTCTAAACACAAACTTCCTCCACCTGTGAAACAGACAGCCAGTCATTCATTCACAAAACACATAAATATTTACCAAATATTTGCTGTGTACCAGGTAATGTTAAAGAAAAAAAAAAAAAAAGAAATAAAACTTGATCTTCCGTCTCAGGAATATACATTTTATCTTTTGAAGTTTTAATCTCTGATCATGGACTAACTCTTCATTTTAGAGACCCTTGTCTCTCTGGTTTTCCTTCAGGACTTGCTGCTCAAGTGACTCCCTTTTTCCCTGTGATACTATTCTTCATGTTCTGTCCCACCCTTTGCTGACAACCAGCTTATACCTGATGAGGAATCTGCTTGATCCTGTACCCATCACTTCTCCACCAGGTTCCCTTTTTCTTCAATTCATCAGTCTCAATCTGCAGCCACTTTCCTCCAGAAGCTCCAACCCCACTGAATTAATCTGGCTTGCCACCTGGCAACTCAACCATTATACTACTTAATACAGTCTTCCCGGTTTATCTCTAAAATGTACCTGCAAGCCCAGTGTTGCCTGAACCTGGTTGGGGAGCCACATTAGTGGATGACTTTTCTACTGCTTTCTGCTGCTGCTGCAGATGGGATGGTGATACCAACATCCAGACGTCATGGATGTCAGGGTCTCATCCAATCCACACAACCACAAAACGGAGGCGGCCATTATCATCCACACTTCAGAGATTAGAAGACCCAACTCCTCGAAAGTAAAATAGTCTGCCCTACATCACCAAGTGGGAAAGTGGCAGGTAGGTCTGTCTGTTCGCCAAACCCGAGTTATTTCCAAAAAAATATCTCTACTTGCTATATTGCTTCCCTTGCAATTCAACTCCAGAGTCTTCTTGCCCCTAAAACCTAGAAACATTCCTGTAAGCAAAGCTAGATCAGCACAGCACCTGAGAACATGGCAAAAATGAGTCACTGTCTGTGAAAACTCTTTTCAAACAGTATTTCAAAATACTGTAATGAATTTCTCTCTGTCTTCCTAAATATATAATTCAAACTTATTTAGCCTCTCTCCTTAGGTTAGATCTTTTCTGATCATGATGGGAAAACACGCCCATCATTTTGACCATTTCACCCATTTAAACATTCTAATACGTTACTTAAACCAAACCAATTTCCAAAACCTGCACTATCCAAAATGGCATCCACTAACCACGTGGAACTTTTTTTTGGCGGTACGCGGGCCGCTCACTGTTGTGGCCTCTCCCGTTGCGGAGCACAGGCTCCGGACGTGCAGACTCAGCGTCCATGGCTCACGGGCCCAGCCGCTCCGCGGCATGTGGGATCTTCCCAGACCGGAGCACGAACTCGTGTCCCCCGCATCGGCAGGCGGACTCTCAACCACTGCGCCACCAGGGAAGCCCCACATGGGAACTCTTGAACACTTGAGATGTGGCTGGTCCAAACTGAGATGTACTCTGAGTGCATCACAGTGGACTGTGAAAATCTGTATGCAAAATGACCATATATCTCATTAATAATTTCTTGAGTACATGTGGAAATAATATTTTGGATATATTAGGTTAAGAAAATACATTACATTATTAAAATTCATTTCACCTATTTTTTCAGTGTGGCTAGTGGAAAATTATAAGTCACATTCATGGTTCACATTATATTTCTGATGGACAGAGCTGGCCTTAGTAGTTGTAGTGATATCAGTTCAACCTATCAGCTTTAACTACATTGTTATAACTAGAGCGTATAATATTCTGTTTTGCACAACTGGAAAATGCCATCCATTTTTTGAACATATACCTAGCAGTGGGTCTTTATGGAATAATGTCCATTAAGAATGGTTGTGTGGCAGAGGGCACTCCAGCTGCTCTGTAGGGTCAGTCCAATGGTCCAGCATTGGGACTTGCTTACAACGGCACATTGTCTGTACCAGACTTGGGCTTCCTTGTGTGCTTCCTTGTGAAGCAATTATGGCTTCCAGGGTCAGGCACTTTCAGGCAATTAATAACCAGTTTGACTAAAAGTCCATCAGCTTTCTGGCCATTCATTAAATGCTAGGAAATGCTTTACCCCAAGGTCAATACTGCTTAGCTCAGTCATACTTTATGATGGAGAGAAAGAATGCTTTCCTCTTTATTGTCAATAGTATTGATTGGCAGTTCTTTGGGTGGCCCTCGTCATTTTTATTTGCCCCCCCCCTTTGTTTTCAACTGCCAAGGGGGTGACATCATCTTTCCTTTTACAATATGGACATTATTGCAATGCCAAAAGCCCAGTACAAGGAGATCCACTGTCAGACATTGGACCTCACCTCTTCATTATTATTGTAAAGTGACTCACGAGGGAAGGGAAATTCAGAGAAGTGAGGAGGCCCATACTGTAAACTCTACAAGCCACTAGCCTGATAAACTACCATCTTTACCACCAGCCACAATGCTCCCATTAAACTCAAATGGAAGAGTAGGTATGACTAATTTTTCCCTTTACCCGCCAAAAATAAATCACAGCACTGAGCTGGAATGAGACACAGACTTTTCCAGGATGAAGAGTTGAGTTGGAGGCTGAAACATTGGAAACATTTTGAAAAGGAGCCAGGTGGCCTGAGCAGGGGATCTCTGAACAAGCTCCCCAGACCATATCCTTCTATGAAAGCTGAGTTGTCAGAAACAGGATGTGGTGGCATTTATGGAATTTTACTAGATATTAAATATGGATTGTCTTTTTTGATAGCTCACTCGTTAATTAATTTATATAAGTCTCTGTCCTTCTAAGACCTTCACAAATGTTCATGCTAGGGATTCTAAATCTTCCCCAAAGTCATTTATTTAAAATTCACAGCAGCTTATGTACAAATATTTTGTTTGTGTCTGATTCACTGCAGTTCAACTGCATCACTCAATGCAAGCAATGCCTAGGATATAAGAGGTAACAGAAAGAACTTGGGTATTGGGGCCAGACACATGGCAGATTAAACTCTAACATTTCATTTCGTGTTTTGAATGCTTCACTTGTAAAATGGGGCATTAATATGTATATTGTGGGATAAAAGACCTCCTAACAGTGCTAGTGCCTTGTGGATATTATCATAGTGACTGGGGTTAGTCCACAGTGGAATGAAAGAGATGAAGCTTTTTATTACTTTTGATCAGAATCAGTATATTTAAGTGGCTAGCACAGTGATTTACACATAAGAAGCATCAAATAACTGATTCCTTTTATTATTATCATTATTAGTGCTTTTATCTAATCCTGATATTTTTGGAATGATGTAGTATAATTTACCATCAAAGATGCAGCTTGGGAAATTCATTATTAGGATGGTGAAAATTTAATTATTGGAAAACTTCTTGGTGTTCTCTCAGATCATGCTTCAGATCCACAATATAGAATCCATCACCGTGGGATAGACATCTGTTCTTTGGACAGGCTGGAGAGGACGGAGGTGGAAAGGGTGCGTTCTGGAGTGAGAAAACTTGAATCTAAATCCTGGTTTCATTACATAACCATCCTGTCACCCGAGGCAAGTTATTTAACCTCTCCATGCTGAGGCTTGGATTCCTCACCTATGAAACAGAATAACATCTCAAAGAGATATTTGTACACCCATGTTCATAGCATCATTATTCACAATACCTAAAAGGTAAAAGCAACCCAAGTGCCCAACAACAGATGAATGGATAAACAAAATGTGGTCCATGCATATAATGGAATATTAGCCAGCCTTAAAAGAAGGAAATCCTGTCACATGTTACAACATGGATGAACTTAGAAGATGTTAGGCTAAGTGAAATTAGCCAGTCACAAAAAAGACAAATATTGTATGATTTTACCTATATGAGGTACTCAGAGCAGTCAGATTCATAGAGACAGAAAATAGAATGTTTGGGGACTTCCCTGGTGGTCCAGTGGTTAAGACCGTGCTTCTACTGCAGGGGGCATGGGTTTGGTTCCTAGTCTGGGAACTAAGATCCCACATGCCATGCAGCATGGCCAAAAAAAAAAAAAAAAATTCTGCTCACAGAAAGTAGACTGGTGGGAGGGAAGAATGGGAAGTTGTTTTATGGGTACAGAGTTTCAGTTTTGCAAGATGAAAAGTGTTCTGGAGATGGATGCTGTTGACAGTTGTACAACAATGTGATTATATTCACTGCTGCTGAAACTTACACATAAAAATGGTTAAGATGGTAACTTTTGTTATGTATATTTTACCACAATTTAAAAAATTAAAATATTAAAAAACCCTGAATAACTATCAATTATTTTTACTTTTTTTCACTGAGTGGGTTAAACGGAATAATGTCTTTTATGATATACCCTAGTGTGGGGTACCTAAGTACAGGTCAAATACATTGTAGTTAAAAAAAAAAATTACAAAAACAAAACAACAACCAGCAAAGGAATGTGTGTGAATTCACAGCAGTTAGCTCTGAGCTAAGATTGTTAAGGCTGAAACAGACCAAAGTAGTTCCCCCAAACATGGAGCGAAAGAGCGGTTAGAGGCAGGCCAAGATGCGGTTCTTAGCAAGACAAGACAGTCAACCTGTGCAAAGATGAGGGCTGATCTCTTAGATCCCAAGCATGAATCCCAAGTAGAGCCAGCAGGAGGTGACAAAGAGGGGAAGCACACGGAATTAGGACAGCCCTTGGAAGGAAGGTCAGAGGGAAGTCTTGTGGATGGTTTCCCACTGTGGCGGGAGGAGGTCCCTGGGTGTGCCCCCAGCCAGTCTAAAGTCCAGTCCACTGAACACAGCCCCTGACACTCAAGTAAGCAGTAATTTTCCCTCATTATATATCCTTTTCACAGGCCTTCACTCACTTGGATGTGTCTTTCCCTGATGCTAACAAGCTTGGCAAACCTGTTCTTCCTAACGAAACAATGTTCCATAAGCAGACTTTTTTTTTAATAAGAATATTTCCTAACCCATTGAAATAGTTCAGTACCTGCTGGGTTAGCAGGGGCTATCTCCTACTAGGACATGCCCAAGCCCAGTTGGGGCTACCTCAGGTCAGGCAACAGAGATTTTTCTCAAAGGGCTGGGTCAGTTTGCTCCTTCGGCCCATTTGCACCATCCCTGCAAATCTGGCCACATTTCCTCCTCCTGATCTCAAATATTCCAGTTTTTAATTACTTCCAGGCCAGTCGATGTGACTGCCCCATCTGCACAATGCACATGTGCCAATTCAAAGTCTGAAACTGATGAACTAATAGAGCCAACTGAAGACCTGTTGAAGGAGGCAAATGGAGCCACACCGCTGCTGGAAAATTCGCCCGGAGTGCCTGCCAGCACTGGGCCCTTTCCAAGCAATGTCTGAACCACAGGCCAGTTATGAAAGGACCTCTGAATTCCATATTCTGCCTCTGCCTCTCCAGAAACCAAAGGATGATTAAAGCGTGGGATGCAAACTCTCCATGAGCTGGGGCATGTATCTCATGATCAATAACTTCCTCGGCTGAGCAAGTGTTAGCAGAAGTTAGCAGACGCAAAGGCCAGCAGAAAGGCGAGATAAACTAATGCCGGTACAGTTCCTTTTCAAAATACAGCCTCATTTGCCCCTGAAATCCAGAGCCAAGCCCATGACATCCAATGCTCAGTTTCACCTGCTCTTCTGTGTTTGATAGCTTTAGAGATTTTTGTGTCTAGTATTGTCCCTTAATAGTATTTCTTTCTACTTAATATATACAAAGAAAAAAATATAAACATATAACATACAGGTGTGATATATACATATGTATGTGTTTCTCTCTCTCTCTGTATATATATTTATATACAAAATGTCAGTTTGAATCAATACAGTTAAATCCAGTCTGTTTCTTTGTATTGCACCCTAACACAATACAAATGTTTAAATTATACTCCCAGAAATAGAATAATATTATTCACGTGGTAAAATTTCTCATATCAGCAGGGAATATATTTGGTAGAGTTCAATTCAGATTTTATTAGATATGTAATGGATGCTAATTTTTCCCATTTTAAGTACCTTCTAAAAACATACCTTTAATTAATTTATTCTTTTTTCGATGTGTATTTATCGAGTGTCTACTATGTGTCAGGGTAAATCTACCATTTAGCAGTGAACAATAAAAAATATGTAGACAAAACTTTTACTTCATGGAACTTATATTTTCATATTATTTACCTTCTACTTATTTTCTTTCAAAATACTGAAAACAAAGGCACCCTGAATACTTAAGATTCTGAAATGATTATTGCTAGATCATGGCCATATCATCATGGCTTTTCTTAGCTTACGACCATAAATATTTAAACTCTGTGGGTTACCTTGGACTTTGACAGTTTCCTGGGTGTCATTGTCCTATCACCCTGCAAACAGCATTGTCCCTTACACCTATGCCATTCTACAATTCACTGACCCATCCAACGACCCACAAAGCCTCTTTGGAGCTCATAAAGGTTGGATCACACTTTTCATGCTGGCAATATATGCTTTCTGAGCCTGGCATATGTACAGATTCTGGTTGAGATAGTAGGAAAAAGCACAGTCATTTTCAGTGAACTGAATAAAACAAGCAGTCACAAGATGGATCATTGCAAATCCCTCTTAGGGGAAAAGTAAAACAAAAACTCCCTGTGTCCCAGTGACACTGGTGTGCAAACATCAAAGTCTCATGCCCAGTTGGCAGTGCTCTTGTAACTGGCTCTTCAGCATCCTGTGAATTGCTCCTGGACACTGCCCAGGTCCAGGTTTAAGGAGGAAAAATGCCATATTACATCTCCCAGGCTTGTTTACAGTAACCATCTTCCTCAGACTATGTCACAGACTCTTATTTCCCAGTGTTCGACTTAATCGCTTCTTTTACTGCTCCCTGAATAGCCCACTCAATCCCTGGATGTCTGGTTTCTAAAGAAGAGTGTCATCATGAAGCAGGAAGTCTTTGGCGAAGAGAATCAGGTAGAAGGACGGAAATGTTTTGCCCGTGTTAACCTGTCCTGAAGCAGTAAGGAGAACAAAAGATCATTGGGAATGGGAGGGAGACTACCTTTTAATTTGGCTTCCCTTAGTCTGGATCAGCCAGGTCTACCTATGACCTGTGGTGTTGACCAGGCCTGTCAGTTAAAACTAAACACATTTCACAGTGGCGGCCAGCCAAAAACATAAATTCTGCCAAAAACTAAACACTGTAGAAGGTCTGCCTAGTTTTACAACATCTGTGCCAGCTGCACACCCCACAGGGTGTTGTGGGTGTGATTTTGCAGAAGCACCAGAGGGGCAATCTTAAAGCCTCCAGCTCCCTGATTTGGGTAAGTGTCTCAGGAGTTTTCTTCATCTCCTATGAAATAACCAAGAGTGGGTGTGGGGAATGACTAATAAAAAGGGCCATTGGATTTGGTAATATGCCCACTGAATATCTTCAAGATAGGAAGTTTCCAGAGAGCTCTGGGGGGACTCAGCGGAGGATTGTGGGGAAGTGCAGGGAGTCTGTGTGGAGCTTTCCTTAAAATATCTGAGTTTACAAGGAAGGGCAAAGTATAGGGTGTAAGAAGGTTGAGCTTAAGGGAACGAGGACTGCTGTTTTGTTTTATTGTCTCTTAAAATCAGATGAGATCTAAGAATATCTCATATGGCATCCGATTCGCAGAGTCTACATCCCAAGCTAAGAATGGCACGGTGACATTTGGGAACCACATGGCTATATCCAATGACTCGGGAATGTGGGGATCCATAAATACAAGGGCATACATTGCCTAAGAATAAACACACGTTCCTATTTTACCGCCTTTGTTTAACAAATATTTCTGAGAGATTTCTGTGTGTTGAGTGCTGAGAATAGAACAATGACCTGTTCTTTCTAAGCACTTACAATTTCATGGACGATTTAGACAAGTAAGCAGGCAGTTAGGAGGGATGGGATAAGTACTATCAGAGAGATGAGCACAGAGTACCGCAGGGGTGTACAGAAGGGACACCTTAATCTTCAGGAGTGTCAGAGAAATCAAAGGAGTTTCTGGAAGGATCTGGAGAATTATGGGAGTCAATTCAGTGAAAAAAAAGGGAAGGAAAGTCTTCTATGCACAGGAAATAGTTTCTGGAAAGTGATGTCATGGAAACCCTGTTGGATAAGAAGACATTTGAGTCGAGACCTGGGGGAAGCTAGGGAGCATGCTGACCTTGCAGATTTCTGGAGAAAGGCCTTGAGAATGACATGTGCTAATGGCCTTGGACTTGGCCTCTCTTATTACCCTATTCAAATGTGCATGATTGCACCTCAGGAGGTGCAGAAATGGCACCTGAAGCTGAGAATACTGACTGTAGGATCTCACTCTATGGAAAGATTTTCTCTAAAATCTGCCAAGTTGATGTAACAGGCTGGTCTAACCAGGGAAGCTATTATCTAGCTTCCAATCTCTAGAAATTGCCTTGATTCATTTGATTTAAAAAAAAAAAAATAAAGCTACACATTCATCTTTCAAAATGTCAAAGAATTCTGTCTAAAAACTGTAGTATTTATTTCACCCATCTAGACCCCAAATTCATGTTTCCCAGGAGCAGCCACATATAACTCTATAGTTTTTACCACTGTTATATAACCAACACATTTGATGTTTTCATTTTTAGAGATCATCTATTGTCTTCCACTAAAGATGAGTATTTCAGCATTCTTATACCCCCATCCCAACAAGATACATTTCCTTCCCCTCCTCCACCATTTCCATTCTCCCAATATGAGCTCCGTGTTTATATTATTACGATAACATATATTAGCTATTGTTCACAAACAAAATCCTGTAGTATGCTATGATTATATTTCCTTTCTTGTACACAATTGTGGTTTTCCTGGAGTTTTTTTTATTTTTTGTTTGCTTAGCTTGCTATGTGCCTCTTAGCAATTCTTCTTCCAAACACTGACGGATATGTAAAACACATTCCCTGTCAGTCAGACACACCAGGTAACCTATGAGTCCCATTCTGTAAATGTTAGAACAGGAAGAAGTTGGAAATGACAATCCTTGTATGTAAAGTAATAAAAAGTTGGGGGCTGGCAGAACAGGCCACATAAAGTCTCTCTTTTTTTTTTTTTTTTTTTT
>NW_020175435.1:1330883-1532442 GCF_003031525.2 Neophocaena asiaeorientalis asiaeorientalis | reverse complement strand
AGAACAGGCAAAATAAAGTCTCTTTTTTTTTTTTTTTTTTTTGCGGTACGTGGGCCTCTCACTGTCATGGCCTCTCCCGTTGCGGAGCACAGGCTCCGACGCGCAAGCTCAGCGGCCATGGCTCACGGGCCCAGCCGCTCCGCGGCATGTGGGATCTTCCCGGACCAGGGCACGAACCCGCGTCCCCTGAATCAGCAGGCAGACTCTCAACCACTGCGCCACCGGGGAAGTCCATAAAGTCTCTTTTAAGTGTTGCCATTTTTTTGTATACCTCTTCCACAGAAAGAAAACATTGCTTTTTAAAAAATGTATTCAGGAATAAATGGCCTTATTATAGGAAGAGGGCTGAGCAGTAGTACTTGGTGATTCTTATTCTATAGATCATTAAAAAAATCGAAGATAAATATCTGCTAGTCAGTTGAAACATAAAAGAGAAAGTCTCTTAAAATGCCTTCCAGCTTAAACAGAGTGCCACACTAGACCAGGGAAAACGTTATGAACACATTTAAGGTATGAACTATGTGAGGATCTATGCCCAGATGATTCTTTCCTGTGTGTGCTCCCATTATACATTCATATACACACATGTTAATTCTGATACATGTAATCCATTCCATTATATAAAAGAAAGTTCCCCAGTTCATGAACAAACATTGCAAAATTCTGCTACCAACACCTGACAGAGCCCCAGTAATTAAATATGAAGGCTAATTTAACATGTGAATATAAATGCAAAAATACCAAATGAAAGTCCAGTGTATCAAATACTAAAGAATAACTTATGGGTAACTGTGATTTATTCCATGAGTTCACATATTTTTAAAGACACTTATCACTAATAATATATTAAATTAATAAGTCAAGTGAGAATAGACATTTGAACAAGTTCATACCCATCCCTGCTTTTTTAAAGTTATTTTTATGTTTATTTTTATTTTTTTGCGATACGCGGGCCTCTCACTATTGTGTCTTCTCCCGCTGCGGAGCACAGGCTCCGGATGCGCAGGCTCAGCGGCCATGGCTCACGGGCCCAGCCGCTCCGCGTTATTTTAACATGATAAGAAAGACAGTATTTGGGATGTTAATGAGCACCAAAAAAGGAAGGGCTCTGAAAAATGAGGTTTGGGAACTGTTTGTTTAAAACATATTAAATAACAGGCCGGAAACAGCAACAACTACAACCAGATTTCTTATTTGCAGATCTCAGAAGCTTTTATGTGCTAATGTGCATGTGACTTTCCAAGAAGCTATTTTTTTATTTAAACATTTAAAAAAATTGTATTGAAGTATAGTTGGTTTACAATGTTGTGCTAATTTCTGCTGTATGGCAAAGTGATTCAGTTATACACATATACATTCTTTTCCATTATCATTTATCACAGGATATTGAATATAGTTCCTTGTGCTATGCAGTAGGACCTGACCTTGTTGTTTATCCATCCTATATATACTAGTTTGCATCTGCTAACCACAAACTCCCAATCCTTCCCTCCCCCACTCCCTCTCCCCCTTGGCAACCAAAAGTCTGTTCTCTATGTCTGTGAGTCTCTTTCTGTTTCCTAGATATGCCGAGAAGCTATTTAATATACAGTTTAACAATTAATCTCCTCCCTTTCCCCATTAACATGTCTGTGACTCATTTCTCTCATGGCAAGGATGCCCATACTCAATACTATACTATGAATTAATTTTGTTCTGGAAGATCCAGTCAATGTAATATTTCATGAGCAGATAAGAGGTTATGAATATTGGAAAAAATGATAATAATTTACAATTGTTACAAATGACTCACTAACCCTCTTGATATAACTAAGAGAACAATTAAAATTATGCATACTGGAAAAAAAACTCTTTCCTTATAGCAAAAATAACAAAATGATACTTTGACACAACTTCAGCAAAAACTAGGTACAATAATATAGACACAATATAGCTTTACCAAGAAACATAGAGGACCTGGAGAAATAATGTAGATGTTACTGGATAGGAGTAGTACCCAGAGGTCTGTTTTCCAAAATTAATTTTAGGTTTAATATCATAAAAATCACAATGTTGAAAGGGCAAAAAGAATAAACTTGACTTTATTTGCCCTCATGTCAGATATAAAAATATCTAGCAAAGTTGCCCTAGTTAAATAAAGGGTACTAACACAGGAACAAACAGGCAGAAAAATGAAAATGAAATTGAATTTGTAGTATATAAACAGCCTCTTTCGATGCATACATATGTGGATATTGCTAGAATACACAGGAAACCTGCTACCAGAAATGACTGAGAAAAGAGGGAAGATTATTTCATTAACTCTGTTGGGGCAACTGATTTATTCTTGAAAAAGTATCAAGATATTGTCCTTCCTCACAGCCCAAACTGAAATATGCATGTGATGGACTTAATAGTTAAATGTAAAAAAGTGAAACCACACAAGAAGTGGAAGAAAATATAGGTGAAGGTATATCTGATTTGGGGGTGAAAGAGTCTTTCTAAACATAACCACAAGGAAGGGTACAAACACAGTGATTAATGGGCTTGAGGATTTAAGAGGGAAAACTTCTCAATATATCAGTTGACTTCTTAAGATTAGAGGGTAAATGCACATTGAAAAAACATTGAAAAATACAAAAAACCCTCATCAAAATCAACGATACCAAAAATAAATGTAAATGTGAGTAAACTCATGACTAATTCACAGAAGTAGAAATACAAATAGTAAATATAAACACAAAAGCCCAACTCAGTGATTATCAAAGAAATGCAAATTAAAAAGTAACTGATATGGCATGTTCACTAATAAATTAGCAGAGATTTAAAAATGTTTAATTTTTGTAATGGTGCAATGGCAAATATGTGTCAAACATGGCTAGTGAGACCATAAACTGGTATTTTTTTTCTAGAAAGTAAGTTAGAAATATATATCAAGAGTCTTGAAATAGTTTGTAATTTTTGACCTGATACTTCTCCTTTCAAGAATGTAACCACTGCAAGAAGTAAAAAACACAAGGCACTATGTTTTAAAATGTTCATCACAATTTTTATCAATAAAAATGGGAGGAAAGCAACTACTTCAAAAATGAAGAATGATCACATGTATTGTGATGGGTTCAAATAATGAAATATAATATCAGCATTAAAATTCATACTTTAAAATATTATTTGATAACATTGGACAGGGTCCTGCTAAAATGGTATATAAAAAGGCAGGACACAGAAGTGTATGTGTAGGATAATCCCGAATCATTGTCAAAAAAGAATGACAGAAAAAACCCAATGGTCACATGATTACCAATATATGATTACAAATAATTTTTAAATTCTCGAAGTAATTTTCAGCACTTAAAAGATTCCTAAAATTAACTTTTATACATTAATTATCAGGTAAACACAGCACATATAATTATTAAATATTGGAATGAATGAATGCATTCCTCCTGGCAGCTTTATTCTACTAGAAAGGACCTGGGGAGGCCACAGTGAGTTGTATTTCTGACATGACCTTGTTATTAGTATAGACATTAGTATGACCTTGTTATAGTATAGACGTGGATAAGGAGAAGTCCAAGCCCACCCAGTTTTCAAAAGGGATAAACAGGGTGACTGAGGAAATCTTATTGAACTTATAAAGGGATGTAAAATCAGCTATGCAAATTATAAAGCCCAAATTGTGTTAAGTTATATTATTGGTTGGCCAAAAAAGTTCGTTTGGGTTTTTCATAACCTTGTATGGAAAACCCAAACGAACTTTTTGGTCAACCGATAGTTTCCCAAAACAATGACCCAAATAGAAAACATACCTTTCACCAAGCTAGATAAACACTTGCGGTTAGATCAACTTATAATGATGCTTCAACCATGAATTTTTTTTTTTTTTTTTGTGGTATGCTGGCCTCTCACTGTTGTGGCCTCTCCCGTTGTGGAGCACAGGCTCCGGACGCGCAGGTTCAGCGGCCACGGCTCACGGGCCCAGCCGCTCCGCGGCATGTGGGATCTTCCCAGACCGGGGCACGAACCCGTGTCCCCTGCATCGGCAGGTGGACTCTCAACCACTGCGCCACCAGGGAAGCCCCAACCATGATTTTTTATATTCTGTCTGCTAATTCATTTGTAAGATCTTATTTATCATCTCAAGACACAGCATTCATCATTTGTTACATAATTCTCTTTTCTTCCATAGTTCAACATTTTATTGATTGTTGGTGGTGATTTCTGGTTGGCTCTGGTTTATCCCTTTAAAAGAGATATTATTTGAAACCAAGGTCAAACAAAATGGATGGTATTATTCCTTCTAGAATGTTGAAGTTTGGGGAAAGATCAAGCAATGGTGATGATGGTGGAAATGTCCTCTTCCTGACATAAAATGCAATTTTAACCACATAATTGGGAACTATTAGCCACATTAATTGGGAAAAAAAGAGTTGAGAAGCAGAACTTTTCTTGGGAAGACAGGTATTTTCAGTTTCTCCAATGAGCCCAATCTTGGCTTTCTTATAGTAATCACGGTAGAGAAGATATCTAAATCTGTTAGATCATTGACATATTCTTTTGGGCTGAGCTTCCCTCCTTCTTCCCATCCATCTCATTTTCTGATCTATTTTTCTAGGGGAAGCTCCATCTGAATAAACTGAAGATCAACTTCTCTTTTCTGGCTTATTTCTGTAGTTAAGTTTGTATAATTCTCTTTATAGCGGTCCTAATTCGAATAACTCTCAACGTGTTTTATGCTATACGGACACTCAGCTCCCAGGAAGAGTTTTAGGAGGTGGTTTATAAGACTTAAAAATATATATATGATTTAAAGGCTACAAAAGAACCATTGACATCTTGAAGAAGTTCTGAATTTTAGGGAGTAGGTCAGCTTGCCTCACTTTGTCAGGTTTGTCAGTAGAGGTGCCAAAGATGCAGAGAGCTCCCCTGACAAACATCTGTGCCGAAGCACAAAGACCTCTGTCTCTTTGCTCACAGAGAAGAGGAAACATTTCATCTCCAACAAATCAAAGCTTAGGACCTTGCCAAGTCTCAAGGCTCAGGAAGCTGGTGACCCTTTGGTTATCTGCACCAATTCCTGTTCTCTGGGACAGCTGAGCCTCCAAATCCCCAAAACAGCAAAGGAAGGGCTCTCTGTTGTCCCCGGCACAGCACGCAGTGCCAGGCCCAGAGAGATTCAGAGCTCTGCTGTTCATGTACTTGGTTCCAAGTTGCCTGATAGGAATTCGGCCTCTGGAAAAATATCTTTGTGACTCTGAAACTACAAAGGCACAGGGATGGTGTTTTATCATTCATTTCCATCTTTCTATTGTATTGGATAATGCCCTCCACATAAAAAAAGAAGGCTACAAATTTTTATAAATTAGTTATAGTAGCCCGGGTCTTAAACAGTTTGTGTTCCAACCAATGTTTTTTCATGGCTCTCTGATAATGAAGTCCAGAATTCTGTACATTCTAACATTTATAACATCCATGCATGATAATATCCAGGGCTTGGTTAAAATGTTTATGTGTTATATCAAGTAGCATTTGTATTTTAATATTTACAAAATAATTTTTGCTGTGTTTGCTAGCAAAACAAACTCTCTCTCTGTTTGATGGGTGTTATATAAATTTTAATCATTGCTAGGTTGTATTATTTGGGTGGAAATACTAAGTAGTTTGATCTGTGTATACAGTTTGCATGTATGTGCGTCTGTATGTTTGTTGGTATGTAATGTAGGTGTGTGTGTTGTGTGTCTGTGTGTATATCACATTTCACTATATTATATAATATATATATTATATAGTATTTTTTTCCTCAAGCAGGACTTACATTTTTATACCTGACATGATGACTAAACTAGATCCTTTATAAAGGATCACACATGCTACATGACCCTGGTCACTGGTACTCTTTCTTTATCTCCTTGGCTGTTTTGCAAAGGGAACCCAGGGTCTTCAACATTATTCTCTAGTATTACAGTTTGAATGTATCTCAAGGTAGCACAGTGATATTTAAACAGCAACACTAAATCGTTTCAAGTTTGTGAACTGCGTCCTGGTGTTATCAGTGAGGGTGACAGGATGTGCTAATGAAGCCTGTCAGGAGCATTTCAATGGCACGTCTGAAGGACTGACTGCTCCTCTCCCTGGATCACAGAAAACTGTGTCACCTCTTAACTGTGGTTAAATATGCTGCACTCTGGGTTACTTTGTATTTCCTGGATTTATAAGGTACAGTACTGGAATACCTGATCTTAGCATATAAACTCCCTAAATTCTCCACAGGGCCAGGGGGAGAGAAGCTGGGACGAAGTGAGAGTAGCATCTACATATATACACTACCAAATGTAAAATAGATAGCTAGTGGGAAGCAGCAGCACAGCACAGGGAGATCAGCTCTGTGCTTTGCGACGACCTAGAGGGCTGCGATAGGGAGGGTGGGAGGGATGCTAAAGAGGGAGGGGATATGGGGACATATGTATGCATATGGCTGAGTCACTTTGTTGTACAACAGAAACTAACACAGTATTGTGAAGCAATTATACTCCAGTAAAGATCTATGAAAAAAAAAAGAAACTGCATGGTGTCTTGAATTTGAGTTTTCAAATGGAACTTCACATGTGGTGCCAGGACACACTCTTCGAGGTCAAAGTTGACAGGACGGGAGAGGCGTGCTCTGTCCAATCGACTTTCCAAGCCCAGCGCAGATTCCACCCTCAGCGGCCAAAGTCAGCACAGTTGGGAATCATAAACAGGAGGTCTGGAACCATCTCCTCAAGCTTAGGCAACCGAAATCTGGCAGGAAGTGTCTGACAAGCAATTCAAATAGGTCCCAAAATACATCTGTGGATGTTAGGAAGGATCCATCAGAGCCAGTCAAAACCAGCAGGGGGGTTTAGATAGGAAAGGCTGAAAATTGCCCTCCTGATGCAAAAGTTAACCAACAACACGTGTTAAAAGTGCAAGATGGGCCAAGCACTGTGCCAAGAGGTGTGCAGGAAGGGAGAGGTGGATGTGAGCCTTAGATTGTGACTTCAGAAAGCTTAAATTTAATTGGTTTGTGAGACGAGGGGAAGCTGGGGACCACACACATCGCCTGGGACATCTCTGATTCTTCTGGCACTATTTCCTCATCAATATTAGGAGCTTGATAGGCTTAATTTCAGCCAAACCATATCCAATAATAATTTCCAAACCCCAGACCCGTATCATGTTTAGTAATTGTTGGAGGAGGCTAGGGGAATGCTCAAAATAAAAAGGACAAGAGAAAAGATGGTTAAAATCCAAGCTGTTTCAATTAAAGGGTGAAAGAATTAAGAAATAAGCCCAGAGCAACAATAACAACAAAAACAGTGGACTGAAATGACCCTTAATGAGGAAAGAAGAGACAGAGGAACTCAAAAAAAGTGTCATCAAAGGGCTAACATTTTAGAGGAAAGTGGTAGAGAGAGAGAGAGAGAGAGACTTCTATTTTTAGGAATTTTGTGAGATGGTTGTTAAACACAACCATTATTAAAAAAGAAAATATATAAACTTACAATTAAATTAATTACCTTAAAACAAAGGTAATAGATATTAAAAACTCATCATTTCCTAATAATTTTTCTACCTTTACTACATCTATGTTCTGAAAACGATTTGTGTCTGTCCTTTTCTGTATGAAGGAAATACTATGTAATGTTGAGCTCCTTTGCCTCTCTTCCCAATTCTACTTCTGAAGATTTCAAATCTGTAGTTTAAAATCAGCTACAGTGGGAGTACTTACACCACGAAAATCAACAAAAGCTAAAAACACATAAAGCACATAAAATTATATATAGTGGGGGGCCAGGCAGGCAGGCATGTCTTTGCATGAGCTTGATTTATTATTTTGTTGGTTTTCTAGACTTAAGAAAGTGATTGTGGGCAAAGTATTTATAATGCAGATTAAACTTAAAATGTGTCAATTCTTTACCTGTTACTGTGTGAATTGCACAAATAATTAAGAAAATATTTTTTCCAGTACTTGAAAACAATTATCTGATTCAGGAAAAGAATGAAGCACTTCCCTGGTGGCACAATGGTTGAGAATCCGCCTGCCAATGTAGGAGACAACAGGTTCTATCCCTGGTCCAGGAAGATCCCACATGCCGCTGAGCAACTAAGCCCGTGTGCCACAACTACCAAGCCTGCGCTCTAGAGCCTGCAAGCCACAACTACTGAGCCCGCATGCTGCAACTACTGAAGCCTGCGTGCCTAGAGCCCGTGCTCCTCAACAAGAAAAGCCATCATAATGAGAAGCCCGCACACTACAACGAAGAGTAGTGCCCGCTCTCCGCAACTAGAGAAAGCCCACGTGCAGCAATGAAGACCAAACACAGCCAAAAATTAAATAAATAAGTATTAACAAAAAAAGAATGAATAAGTGGAATTTCAATACACATCTTGGTTATTTCACTCTCATATTTCCCACTAAAAGAAAAGAAAACATTTACCAACATTCTTGTTGAAACTACATTCATTCATCCCTATTGCAGTTACAGGTTGGTTATGGATATAAGAGTTCAGAAAAAAAATCAAAAGTATCCTGTGAGAATCAATTAGCAATATGAAATTTATGACAGAGTATTTTATATATTTTATATAAGTTGTTTGCTGTATATCATACATGGAGGTAAAATTCATAATAGATTTATGTGCATACATACACGTCTACATTTTTTTAGTAATAATTTCTTTTTTAAATATCTTTATTGGAGTATAATTGCTTTACCATGGTGTTTTAATTTCTGCTTTATAACAAAGTAAATCAGCTATACATATACATACATCCCCATATCCTCCCCCTCTTGAGCCTCCCTCCCACCCTCCCTATCCCACCCCTCTACGTAGTCACAAAGCACCGAGCTGATCTCCCTGTGCTATGCGGCTGCTTCCCACTAGCTATCTATTTTACATTTCGTAGTATATATATGTCATTGTTACTCTCTCGCTTCATCCCAGCTTCCCCTTCCCACCCTGTGTCCCCAAGTCTGTTCTCTACTTCTGTATCTTTATTCCTGCCCTGCCACTAGGTTCATCAGTACCATTTTTTTAGATTCCATATATGTGTGTTATATGTCTACATTTTTAAAGAGAGTTGGTTATTAAACATTTACCAGCACATCATTGGATAGAATCCAACAGGTACGGTGCAGCTGGGGAACTTAGTGGTAAGATTGTAGGAATAGAACCTAAAACCACAATTATCTTTGCCTCCTGACTGGGTAGCAGGTAGTCTCCTCAATAAGTCAAATGCAGGACCATCTGTATATATGATGGCAATAGTGTATTGAGAACTGGAGGATACTATAGCCAGTGAGAAGTTAGGAGATATGCCTGGTTTTGTTTTATTTTGTTTCTTTCCCGCTTATCTTTATGAGAGAAGAACTGAACTGTGATTTGACTAATAGACTAAGAAATACGTGTGAGTTGTATTTGTGGCTTATAAACTTCCAAATGTTATATGTGATAGAGATAATAAGAGGGAATCTCTCTGTCTCTGTCTCTCTACCACATGAGTTCACTCACACCGTTTGGGGATGAACTGAACAAACAAAGCACTGTTGCTTATAAGTAAATGATGCAGGGCATATCCTTGAGGTCCTGACCAGGACACACTCGTCAGGATTAGAGCCCAGATTCTGAAGATGAAGGCATTATGTCCCAGGCTGTGTCCTGGCAAGTCTTAAACGGGACTCAGCAACCATCAGCTTAGATGCCTCTCCAAGGTGACCCCATACTCCAGAAACCCAAGGCTCTAGAACAGAGGACTTCCTTTTCTTGGGGCTTTGTTCACTCAAATCTTCAACCCTACCTTCATGTTTTGAACTTGGGATGAGCAGGCAGCCCAGCTGTCATCCACTGTCAACAACCTGTTTCACAGTGAAAAAAAGAAGTTTGGAAGGAGTTAAATAATGGGGAAATTCTTATCTTCCTTCTCTGATTCAGTCAAGGATCTGGGTCGGATGGTATCCGTAGTTAGACTCTCTCACACACACTAGTCTACAGAAACAGGGATGCAAGATTTTCTTGTTTAAACTAATTTTAGGTGAGGTGATTCAGATCCAGTGCCAAAACTCATGGTGCAGGTATAGTACACAGCATGTCCAGACAGGAAGGAGCCTTATTGGATATTCCTGGCCTATGATGGTGCTGCACACCACGTGTGTCCATTCTGGATCCTTGTTCTTGATAGGTATCTACAACAATGTTTGAAGGGGTCTGGGGAGTCACAGAAAAGCAAACAGAAGACTATTCAGGAACAGCTCTTGAATAAAAATTCTATCATCTAGCTATCTATCTACCTACCTACCTACGGTTTCATCCATAAATCTAAAGTGACTAAATTATATATATTAGAGAGTCAAACAGGCATGTGTTTGCATCAGTTGATTTGCCCGGGAGTTAAATGTGCCCACAAGAAGGTTGTATGTGGACAGCTAAGGCTGCATGCAGAACAGAGGAGAGGGTAGGGAGTAGCAGAGGAAAAATGGGAGTACTGTACACCTTCTTTTGTTTGAACACCAGTGCCTGGGACATGCATTTATCATTCAACAGGAAAAATTTATCGAGGGTGTACGACAGGCAGTGTTCCAGACACTTTGGAAAGTATTGAAGAGCTGCTTTTCAGGAATCTTACACTCTAGTGACATGACACTGATATATATCGCAAGAGGAGGCAGATGAAACGGGGGGAGAAGGACTTATATTACAGTTAGGAAAGGTAGAATCTCCACAGCAATCTGTGTGCCCTTTTGTTTTTGGAATTTTAATCTGATTATAGATTTTTAAAAATGGTGGCCTGTAAAATCTGTGACCTTTTCATGGAGGATTTAGATTTCTCTTCTCTCCCATCCCACCTCTTCAGAAATAAACGACTGAAATGGATGATCAATGGCCAGGATATTAATTAGACCACCTCTGTTAAATTCTTTGGCATTCTCACTCTTTTCTCCTTACTCAAGTCTACTCTAAAATAGGCCTTGGGGTATCTTACTTGAAATTGGGTGCTTTTTCACACTGCAAAAGCTAAATTAGCTCTCATCTGCTTTGTCTTGACATATGTATTTCCTTGCACTCAGCTAGCATGTCTATAGGACCATTAACATACTGAGCATTTAGACAAATGCATCTTTAGAGGAATGGGTGTGGATTGGGGAAAAGAAAGCTAAGAAATTCCTCAGCTTATTTTTTGCTGTTTTAAGCCACTTAGACATGTCACTAGGTAGGGAAAAGTGAGTCCATTACTTCATTGGAGTGGACATCAGTTGGCTTCCCAACATTCGTTCCTCCTTTTCCCCATTGTGTAGCAGACAGATGGTCTGAGTAGACTTCATAAATTGTCTAAACCAATCAAGGTAATGCCATCCTCCCCAACCAACTGGCTGGTTCAGGAAATAAAACCTAGGGCAATATTTGAATAGTTACAAGATGGACCAGTCCATTAAATGCTCAGAAACATTGCTGGGAATGTGAGACACCTGTAGTCTCTCCTCTTTCATAGATGATGTGATACATGGATAAAGCCAAAACTTTGATACGGGAAGAGTTGAGAGACATATAGAGAAGGGGAGTTAGAACCCTGATTACAATGTGTCTGAAGCATACCTAATCTCCAGACTTTTTATTTGTTTAAGCTAATGAATTCTCTGTAATATCTGAGATAGTTTATTTTATTTAAAAAATTTTTTTATTAGAGTACAGTTGATATACAATGTTTTGTTAGTTTCAGGTGTACAGCAAAGTGATTCAGTTATACATATATTTGTTCTTTGTCAGATTCTTTTTTCCGTAGAGGTTATCACAGAATATTGAGTAGAGTTCCCTGTGCTATACGTAGATCCTATCTTATATATACTGTAGGAGTGTGTATGTTCATCCCAAGCTGATGATTTATCACCCTCTCCCCCACAATGTTTCCCTTTGATAACCATAAGTTTGTTTTCCATATCTATGTCTTATTTCTGTTTTATAAATGAATTCATTTGTATCATTCATTAAAAAATTAGATTCCACATATGAGTGATGTCATATGATATTTGTTTTTCTCTGTCTGACTTATTTCACTTAGTATGATAACCTCTAGGTCCATCCTATTTGAGCTCGTTTAAACTAATTTTTTTTTTTCTCTTACAGCCTGAACCATCTTGACTGACAGTCAGCAAGATGTGACAGTGGGGTTTGGGAAGTACATCAGTAACCAAGCACTGTAAGGAAGAGTAAACATTTGCCTGGCCTCATCCTCTGTGCATATTCCTCTTCCCAGGACCATGCTGGTTTCTGGCCATCTCTCAGTCACTTTAGGGGAGAAGGCATGAGCAACGTTCTCTACTTCCAACATGCCTCTTCTATTGTGATTTCTTGCTCAAACACTGCACAGTCCCTGTACATATTGTTCAAGTAATCACTCAATTTCCCTTTGGAGTAGGAGGGAAAAAATAGGAGGCAATAGGTGAGGCAGATTTGCCAGATGTATTTTGTGACAATTAACAGAAACATCTGAGCAATTCAAATCCAGCTCTTTCCTGTTAAAGAACACTGGCTATGTATCAGTGTAAAGAACACTGATGATGTATATTAGTTTTATATTTTTCTGACATGTGTTTTTAATAATAATGATGATGATATGAAAGCCCCCCAAAGTTGATAGCAAACAGAAAAATGGTAGTACTGACCAGGATTTTTTTCCCCCTAAAGCTGGAGAGTGCATTCTTGGGACAACCTTGGGTCAGTCCCCATCATCAAAATCTTGCTGTTCTGAGCACTTCTCTTCTAAGGACATTCCTTTAGTGAATAATTATTCCCTCAAAAAAAACAAAAACAAAAACAAAAACCTCTTCTAAGCCTTTACTCTGAATTGTAACCCTATTCATGTAGAAATGTTCTTGATTTTATTTGAGACATTTTCCCCCCACTATTTGCTATACTACCTTATTAAATTGTTCTGTATTCACTTCCATACTTTATGAGTCTTTTCTCAGATAAAGCATTTTGTCAGCTGTCAGGAGGCTTGAAAACATGGTCATGTGGAGACAGATGATTTGGTTACTAAGGAAGATGAAACTGAGGTTTTTCAAAAGAACAGAATAAAACAAATCTATTCTTGACACTGTATTAGCAGTGATGATCTTTGACACCTTTTCTCCACACACTTTCTACTATATCTCTCTACCTCTGGGCACGTCCTCAACTCCACACAGCAACCCATCCCTCCAGTTCTGACTCACTCTCTCAGTCTGGGCACCTGTAACTTGGCCTGCCCTCTTCTATAATCTACCAGCACTGGGGGCCAGCCTGGCTCTAATTGGAAGCCACCCTTCAATTCATAATCTGACCTGTACCTCTCACCTATATTCCTCATAAGTCAAACTTTTATGTTATAACAATAACTTAGATCAACTTAAATATATAAAATCTGTGGATTTCTAAAAAAATACACTTAATGCATGTTTATTGTAGAAAATGTCAACAGGGTAAACTCATACCCCAAATCCCACATTCCAAAGATAACTTCACCTAATAATTAATATATGTACTTCCAGATCTTTGTAAATACTTTTCTACTGTGTGTATAGATATACAGACAAAAATATGGAGAGATATGTTCTAAAACACTCTAATATTGCTATATATTGCAACATAATATATGTGATTATACTATGCATGTAGTTTTATAAGCTACTTTTTCATTTGCCACAAATGAATTGGATTGCCTTTTTGGTAAATATGCATGTACTTCATCTTTGTTAATGATTATAGAGCCGCCAGTTATGTTAATATACCATAATTTACTTATGGACATTTTATATAATCCTGTTTTTTCTCATTATGAACTTTGCTGACCTGAATATGTTAGTATTGTCTGGGATATATTCTTAGAAGTACATTTGCAGTGTAAAAGGATATAGACTATTTTTAGAGTTTTTGATACATATCCATATTTTGCTCCAGAAATGTACAAATGTACGCTACAGCTAAAGCTTTGACTGTAGTTGTGCGTTATCACCAGGATAAATGTTTGGAGACATCATGAAGACTTTTTAAATTAGTTGTTACTAGTCAATTACTATTCAAACAGATTAATAGTGGTCATTATCATTATTCTCACCATTGCCTTGGACAGAAAATAGAATTGTTGATGTTGTCAAGGATCTGAAATCCTTAATGAAATAAAATAAATTAGTACCAAATGAACAGGGGATTAAAATAAATCTGACAGAGGATTCATAATATATTTGTAGGGCAAAAAACATGTTAGCAAAAATAGAAAATAACATTTATTTCATATAACTTTTATAGCAGAGATACAGCATTTATTTTCAACACATTCACTTCCCAAACTTGCTACTTCTGTTACGAGTACCATCAAATCTCCTGTTTTCCAGGATCAAAATCTGAGCTGTCTTTAGTGCACCAAAATCACTGTCAACTCTGTTTAATATCCTTGTTTTTCTATTCCACAAAATGAAATATGATTTTCTGAAGAATAGACACTTGCAGTCTCCTTGCTACCTCTGTTTTTCCCATTTCTCATTCACTTGCTATTTTATGACTAATTAATTCTCCTAAGTTGTGACTCTGACTCAGCTACTCCCCATATCAATGCTATAAATGACCCCTGACTGCTCACGGGATTAAACCCAATTATCATAACCTGGCATTGCATGCCTATGTACAAAGAATATCCAATTCAGCTCTCCAGTGATGGTACCATATTCTCTCCTACCTCTCCTCCTCATTCTCCAGTCTAGCTAACTTAGATCATTATTGTGTCATATTGCACAAAATGTGGTCTACATTTTTTCTATTCTAAAGATTTGCTCATATTATTCGTTGTCCTGGATGCTTCCCTTTCCCATCTCCTAATCCTGTGTCTTCACTATGTACTATAACTTCGGTCTTTAGTGTTTCAACTCAAAAGAGACACGAGGCCTTCTGCTGGTGAATTTCCAGCCCACTTTTATTTAGTGCTCTGGGCATTAATAGTAATTTGTTTTCTTATCTTATCCCTGTGGTTAGCCTGCTCTGTTGTTTGTGAGCAGGGACTATGACCAACTCTTCTTAGATCTCCTGTAGTTACCCAATGCCTCAAGTGGAGTGTTTGCTCTAAAATAGCTGTTGGGCACCATGAAGACAGGAAAGGTTAGATGGAGAATTTAGTGGGCTAGTACATATTAAAACATGTTTTGATATTACAAAAAGATGTAAAAATGATGTTGCTTCACAGTTTGTGAAACTAAAGTCACATTAGCTACTCCAAGTTACATGACATATTTTATACTTAGATATCCCATAATCTAGCAAGTGATAATGGATTTCCCATATGATAGATTAGCTCTGTAATGGAAACTTTTTATTCTAAGTGTCTGTGTTTCAAAGGCTAGTACCGTGAAAGGACTTTACTCAATTAGCCTCTACAGTGATTGACAAAGCTGTTCAAAAATTGCCTTCTCCTCCAAGTAGCTAGTATGACTGATCTTACCTGAGCTTTGAGTTTTTTCCAAAAGTGAGAGAAAAATAACTTCCTTTTAAATTTCATTAGTTTTATTTCTCAAAGTCTCACTTTTTGGAATGCTGGAAAACCTCGCCTTTTATAACTGGCATGCCCTGAATTGGATAGGTCTCAGAGGAAAGGTAACTTCCATTACTGATCATGCTTCTCCCTGAGCTCCCAGCCCCCTGACCAAAAAAAAAGAAAGAAAGAAGGTGATGAGGCAGCTAAAACCTGTACTATTTTTTTGTTTCCTTCCATATTTTTACTCTAATTTTAAAGAAGCTTAAAAACTAGTTTTTACTGGTAATTTCAGTCCCTATCAATCAGTGAAGTTGGATGATCCATTTTTTTTTAAGGCAGTGAATTTAATAAGAATGCTTAGTCTTGGATTATTTGACTTTGGGTCTGTTGTATAATTTTAATAATGATACTAAGGCACGACACTCAGCTGCTCAAAAATCTCCACTGGTTCCTGTTGTCCCTAACATATAGTTCATGCCTGACCTGCTAGTTCCCTTTTATAGTCAAGCTCCAGTATATCTTTCCATCCTTACTTCTAGGTAAAAGAATCCTTTAGCTAGGCTAAAGATTTTGTTTAATCTAATAAGCAGTGGGAATCATTTCCAGCATTTGATATGGGGAGTAAATGAGTCAGAATCATGACTTGGGAAGATTAATTAAGCATCAGGTAGCAAATACAAGCCCTCCTTTAGACAGAGATGAGCATGGTAACACCTTCTTTTCTTGGATTCCTTTGTTTCACTTTTCTGGAATGCTGATTCCAAAGCTTTAAATCCTACTCATCCTTCAAGGTCCATATTAAGTGCATGAAGCATTTCCAAGACACATTATTCCCTTCCAGACATTCTTTAGCACAGATTATCTGAGCTATCCATAAGGCATTCAATTTGTTATTGCTTTGCTATATATGATTGTCATGCATTATGATTTAATGGGGTTTTAATGCATGTTCTTTGTTTTTTCAACTAGAGTATACGTTTCTTGAGATCTGAAATTATATTGTATGCATCACTGGAGCCAACTAACAACTTTATATAACAATGTATTTACTATAGATACATTTCCAATATTTGGCAAATATTGATCATGTACGATAAAGTTAAGTTTGGGAAAGATGGTGCTCAGTTGCCTCTGGCTCCCTCTAGTGATATCCAAAAGATAACTAGGGGCTGCGTGCTCTTGTTTCATCCCATCTACTGTAATTGTACACCTTTCAGATGTGTCTTAGAGAACAAATGCAGCCACCAGCAAGAAATAAAATCATAATTATTATAGCCCTAGTGTATCATCTCTTATTGTACGACAAGAGCTGCTAAAGTCATTAGACAAATTATCTCATCTAACCTGCACAAAAACTGTGTGAAATAGTCACTAATGTTCTCCAGTTTACAGATGAGGAGACAGGCTCAGTCATGTCCAGTGACTTGCCTAAGGTCACACAGTAGGATTTTCCTTCATTTTATTTTATTTTTTTCCAGCTCTACTGAGATATAATTGAAAAATAGTGTTGTGTAAGTTTAAGGTATACAATGTGATGATTTGATATATGTTTGTGTTGTGAAATGATTATCACAGTCATGCTGGTTAATATATCCAGAACCTCACATAGTCAGAATGTGTGTATGTATTGAGAATTTTTAAGATCTACTCACTTAGCAACTTTCAAATATACAATATAATATGGTTAACTGTAGTCATCATGCTGTACATTACATCCCTGGCATTAATTCATCTTATAACTGGAAATTTGTACCTTTTGACCACCGCCACCCGTTTCCTCCACCCCCACCCATGATCCTAGCAACCACCAATCTACTCTCCATTTCTATGTTTTTTTTAAGATTCCACATGTAAGTGAGATCATATTGTATTTTTCCTTCTCTGACTTTTAGCATAATGCTCTCAATTTTCATTCATGTTGAAAATGGCAGGATTTCCTTATTTTTTTATGGTCTACATGCACCACATTTTCTTTATATGTTTGTCTGTCGATGGACACTTAGGCTGTTTCCATGTCTTGGCTACTGTATCATTTTAGATGAGGTAGTTTGGAGTATTGGGGCCCTTGAATAATTAGACTATTTGTCTGATGTGCGTTATTCCTAAATCTTATTGTATATCTTAATCAAGAATGTATGGTTCTGACAAATACATGTACATAGCAGGTAGTACTTAGTTTAGTTTGAAAAGAAGTAAACTGTAAATGGCAATGGTAAAAAGGGAAGAAAGAGCATTATTCAAATGGCCAATGAATTCTCAAATTTCCAAAGAGATAACTATATTTTTAAAAAATTTTATTGAAATATAGTTGACTTACAATGTTGTGTTATTTGCAGGTATACATCACAGTGATTCAGTTTTACATATATCTATAAATCTATTCTTTTTCAGATTCTCTTCCATTATAGGTTATTACAAGATATTGAATATAGTTCCCTGTGCCACACAATAGGTCCTTGTTGGTTATCTGTTTTATATATATTAGTGTGTATATTTTCATCCCAAACTCCTTAGTTTATCGCTCCCCCTCACCTCTTTCCACTTTGGTAACCATAAGTTTGTTATCTATGTCTGTGAATCTATTTCTGTTTTGCAAATAAATTCATTTGTATCATCTTTTCATGATTTTTATTGAAATATAGTTGACTTACAATGTTGTGTTATTTGCAGGTATACATCACAGTGATTCAGTTTTACATATATCTATAAATCTATTCTTTTTCAGATTCTCTTCCATTATAGGTTATTACAAGATATTGAATATAGTTCCCTGTGCCACACAATAGGTCCTTGTTGGTTATCTGTTTTATATATATTAGTGTGTATATTTTCATCCCAAACTCCTTAGTTTATCGCTCCCCCTCACCTCTTTCCACTTTGGTAACCATAAGTTTGTTATCTATGTCTGTGAATCTATTTCTGTTTTGTAAATAAATTCATTTGTATCATCTTTTCATGCCACATATGAGCGATATCATATGGTATTAGTCTTTCTCTGTCTCAGTTACTTCACTTAGTATGATAATCTCCATGTCCATCTATGTTGCTGTAAATGGCATTATTTCATTCGTTTTATGGCTGAGTAATATTCCATTGAATACACCACATCTTCTTTATCAAGTCGTCTGTCGATGGACATTTAGGGTGCTTCCATGTCTTGGCTACTGCAAATAGTGCTGCTGTGAACACTGGGGTGCATGTTTCTTTTCAAATTAGAGTTTTCTCTGGTTATATGTACAGGATAGAGAACTATTTTAGAATAGGCATTATTTGGTATCACTTTCCATGTATATAGGCTTAATTTAAAAACTCATTGTTTATATCATTTAAAAATTGTCACCTTTTAAATGTACATTGTTTTCAATTAATGACTTATCACTACATGAATTTTGTTATAATGGATAATGCTTTGATTTAGAAATAATAACAAGATTGAAATGTATGATTTTTTTATCAATTAAATGATTTGCATAGTAACAATGAACTTACTTTCCCCTCTATTAGTATCACCATTTAAATTGAATTAAGATTGAAACAGTATCATTTAAAGTGGGAAAAGATTATATAATGCTAATATTAGTGTTGGTCTCATATCCTAGGGAGAGGGCATCATAGCAATACACAATGAATAAAATACATAAAAAATATCTTCCCGTTCCCCTTTACTTTCTTGCAGGGAAGTAAATGATGCAGGTGCCCTTATATGAATAATGGTAGACTTTCAATATAAATATATTTTGGGATTGCACATTGCCCCTAGCTAGACTGCACCAATATTTTAAGAAAAGTAAAACAAAACTTAAAAGTCTCTCTTTCGCTTTCTCTTTTTTTGTATTCCCCCCTGAGCATACATTATTATTAACAAGAGGCATCTGGTTCTCATTAACATTAAGAGAAGAGATCTATCTTAGGAATTAAGATTTAAGTTGAATTGTAGGCCAAGAGAATTAGCCATTCCTTCTGCCTCATATGCATTTGTAGCCACGCTAATCACCAGTGGGGAACAGAGCTCTCCCTTTCTTTTGCAAAATGAATTAAATAATGTAAAAGTCACTAAACTACTAAACTGTAGGGCAAGTAAGCTATATGTGTATGTGAGATTCAGAGTATGAGAGAGAGAGAGAGAGAGAGCGTATAAGAAAGAGAGAGAGAGACAGAGACAGACAGAGAGAGAGAAGCAAGTCTTGGAAATAAGCTGTCCTTTTGCCATTCATAGCCGGCATTCCAAGAAGGAGATCAGGTCTTACAACTTCTCCATGGTCTTGTGAAAATGACCTTTGGGGATTATCCAGGTGCTTGGAAATGCAGTAAAATAATGATTTCTCATTAAAAAAAAAAAGAAAGTGGAATTTGAAGTGATGAATGAGAGGTGTCCAGGGGGAACATGGACTGTAAGAGCCAAGAGATACAAAGTGAGCCAGAAGCAGAGCTGTGTAGTGCACAGAGCCCTGAAACCTCAACAGACGGAACTAGATTTGCAGCCTGTCTCTGCCAGTCACTTGCTGTGTGACCTGGAAAAATTACATAACCTTTCTGAGCCTCCTCTTCCTCACCTGTAAATTAATATTTATTTCACAGGGCTGTGGTGAGGATTAAACTAACTCAAACCCTCTCTTTGAAATGCCTTTAAGAGTACTCAGCCCCACGGTAGAGTTGTATGCTCTCAACACGTTTGTTTCCTTTTTGGCTTCTTTCATCTTACTTTGGGAAGGCCTCCAGGCTGTCACCTGCTTGAAATATCTGCACAGAGTCACGTTATTCTCACATAATGGCACATCCTGATTACCTCCGATGAAGTCAGATAAACAGATCAGAAGCTTCAATTTCACCTGGACTAATAAAATAATGGCTTGTTCATCTACAATTTGGCCCCTGAGCCAGACAGGTGCCAAATACATTGACCTTGACTTTCCTTAAGAAGATGCTCAGTTCCCTCTGTTGCTAAAGATGGAAAATAAAGGTTGGGTGATAGATCTTATTTTCTTCTGGCCCAGAATTAGAAAGTATTTGTGTGTGTGTGTAGGTTTTCAGATGCTTTCCTTTTCTCCCTTCCTTTCCTACATCCCCACCCCTTTTCCCACAAAAAAAGAGAGAAAAAAATAAATAAAAATTTGATGCTAGAAAAGTTTGACTGAGTTTCACATTTTAGTAAAGTAAGCACATGACCTAACTGGGGAAAAAGCATTTTGAGAAAACAGGTCTCTCTACCTTGCTTATGAAGCTGAAGTCTTAAAAGTGGTCTGTCATGGCCGAAGTTTGAAACAAAGCACTGAATGTCCTTTAACAATACTAAGATAGAGGTTGAGAGGAGGAGAAAGCTGGTCCACAGAAGGCCCATTAGATATTCCCACAGGAAAAATATTGTTATGGTTCTATAACTCTATGCTGTTGAAACCAGTGGTTCGCAAAATGCAGAGTGATGAAATAAGGCTTATTTCACACTCTTGCTTCATTGGATTTCAGGTTTGGGAGTGAAGGGTCATAATATGTGGCCAAATGGGCTAGAAAAGCAGTTGAAAGAGTAAAAGAGGCATCAAGGAGAGGTCAGAGGTTTCACAGTGAGAAGATTCCCATACAAGCAAATGGAAATAAAAGTTTTGCCATGACAGGGTGGAACAGGGACAAAATGAACCCCGACATTTCCACATTAGACAGGAGTTGTTAAATCCTGTGCTCTGCAGATCGTGTTTGTGAGACATTCCCTTGGATGAAGCCCACTGATAAGTATTATCTTTATTTTATTTTTTAACATGAACTATCATTTATTAAAATCAAATGCATATTAGTTTGCTTAAATCTCCGACAATTTTTATACTAAAAGAAATAAGACTGTTTAACTTCATTTAACTCAGCTTCAAAATTTTCTTTTGACCTCAGAGTAAGTCTCTGATGAAATTAGTGCTCTACCCAAAAATTTTTTAAGAAACACTGTTCCAATGACCAACAGGAGACTCCTAATCTTTTTCCTGTTGGGCTGTTTCCACTGGCAATGGATGAACCAATTCATGATTGAAAGTTCATGTCAAATAGGAGACAGTATCCATTCATAAAAATGATCAGGGTTCTTGGGGACACTGATACATTTTGTTGTGGGCACTCATAAACAGGCTTCAAACCCCACCACTCCCTCTTTCTGGGTAGAAGTATTTCTTTTTGTGTGAGAAATATTTCTCACACAATATTTCAACTCTCTCAGCACTGGCTTCTTTGTCAGTGTAAAAATAATAAAGCCTACTTAAACAGGATGGTTGTAACAATTAGATAAAATGATAATGATTCATATGAAATGCTCTGTAAAGCCCAACGAGCTATACATGGCATTATTTTAATCTTGATATTCTTTTAAGTAATCTCATGACTTCTTCATGTGTCTTTCCTTTTGATGCTGTAAAACAAATTGCAAAAGGGAAACGTGAATGTTCTGAGGTCTCAAGATTACATGAGTTGTGTGACTAGTTAGGAGAGGAAGTGAGGTCAGCCCCAGGCCTCTCTGGACTCTTACTGTTGGGTCAGGATGGTAAGACACTTCCTTAACCAGATACATAGTATTTACCTGAAACTAAGTCTTATCATCAGGCCTAACACTGAAACACTAGACTCTAGGAATTCTCACTAACACTTAAACAAGATTCTCATTATTACCATTATTTATTAGTTTTGTTCAGAAAATTCTAAACAACATGTAGTTTGAATCATATGAAATTGTTTTTGTGGATCAAAAATGGGCAGATATCAGTGATTTCCTATGGTTCCACCTAAAACATACCTGAATATCCTCTAAAGGACAAATTTAAGGGGCCTCAAGCTATACAAAAATGTATAGTTTGAGTAAGAGGATAATTAGGAAAAAATACAATCTAACTGTCATATTGAAAACTTACAGATATTTTTTTTTTCTTTTTTTCTTCATGAAATTTTAATGACGTGCTTGAGACTGTATAGAGATCTGGACCTTTATGGGAGAAATTGCATGACTTCCTCACAAAAAGGCCGACCTAACTTGAAGCTCTGCTCACATATAACATTGATTAGGATGTGGTGTTTTTCCATGACTCCCTGCCCTGTTGTCTAAAATTGATACTGCTCAATTATAGTTGCTTGTTATAAATATTTGTCAATGAAGTTGTTAAGTGAATGGGCAATTGTAATGCCAGTGTGTATATTGTAGGTATTTGTATCCAGGAAGTTCAAAGCTCCTCACATGTTTGATAATATCCATCCCAATCCTTGTGATAAAAATGGGAAGTTCCACTTTACCTACTACTAGCTGTGTAATTTGGAGAAAATGGTTTATCCTTTCCACATATGACTCCCATGTTTCAAGTGGAAATAAAGACGTAAAATTGAACTCATTTGCACCTTGTCCATAGTGGAAATGAAAATCTAATCCCCATCTGCAATATTACCCTCTCAAATACTCCTTTAACCAAAGCAACCAAATTGCAACTCCATTTTAGTCCCTTATATAAGGTCCTTTAAACTCTGAGAACAAAGGACAATATCTTGCAGTGCTTTTATTACTCACTCACAGTAGAGGGTGTGGGAACATTAAGAAATTCTAGTTTTCTGGGAGGCCATGGGCAGTAATATGACTAATGTGATAAGAGCTGCAATTTGTCAGACATTTGCTGTCTGCCAGGTACTGAGGCATGATGCAACACTTTTGTGTTGAGAGAATTACTTTAAATTCATGGAGCAGTCAGAGAAAAGAGGCAGAGTAGGCAGGGGCTGGATCAAGAAAGGTCTTGGATGGATTTGGCTTTAATTGTCAGAGCAGTTGGCAAGACCTCAAGAGAACCCTGCAAGGATTAAGTTGGGGAGCCACGTGGAAAGGTTTGCATTTAAGCGAAATCTCTCTGACTGCAGGGCAGAACAACCTATAAGAGGTCAGAGACTGGAAATTCCCATGTAGGAGGCTGTTTCTATAATCTAGATGGGAAGAAAGAGGGAAAGGGCTAATATGGGAAGGAAGTAGAGGAGGAGATGTCAGAGCAAACCACTGCGAGATGAACCACTCCTTCTGTTGGAGGCAGAAGGAGACTGCACAGAGAACGCTGTAGAACACGTGAAAAGCATGTTTTCCAAAGATGGCCAGAAGCATATCTTCTATCCCACATGCTCTTATGTAACTTGACCTCCCTCCCACCCACCCTACTAACCCAGACATCCAGAAACAAAGTCAAATTTCCCTCCTCTTGACTCTGGGCTGACTTGCTTGTGAAACTAGAATGCAGCAGAATGGCCTTCAAGGCTAGGTCAACTTCTGCCATGGTCCCATGGGCTCTCTCAGAGCCCTGCCACCATGCTCTAGGAAGCCCAAGGCACATGGAAGGGCCATGTGATGGTGCTCCAGTTGAAAATACCAGTTGAGCATGACCTTCAAGTTCATGAAGCTCATGAACCAGCCCAGGTTCTCAACGTGTAAGTAGGGAAGTCTCCAGATTATTCCAGCCCCCAGCCATTTCTGGGACCCCGGCCATTCTCTCATTCTCCTATAGCTGAGGCCCCAGACACTGTGGAGTGGATCAGGTCATCCCCACTGTGCCCTTTTTAAATTTGAGTCCTCCTGAATCATTTGCAAGTGGGTATTAATACTTTCTCTTCCCCAAGAGCCACTGTAGAGAAGTCAGAAACAAGTGGAAGATGGACCTAATTAGAAAGGAAGTCGCTGATCCAGAGTTTATTTTTCTGTGAGAAAAAGGAACATGGACATGGAAACATTCATTTCAAAGTTGATGGAGTGCTGCCTAGAGAATCATCAGAGAAGAAGGGTCTATCATACAAAGGGGGAGAATAGACCTCCTTACCTCATCCTACATAGAAGAACCCAACCCAGGAGGTATGAATAAATAATCAGGAATCTGGGCCAGGAGGCAAGAATCCCAGAGAGCAAATAGAATCTACATTTTTTAAATAGAGGGAGGATAAATAAAACGTTTCTGGCATGGAATTACAATGTATTTATTATACAGTCAATTCATGAGATCACCTTGAATGATTGGTTTGGTGGGGAAGGATGAGATGGGAAAGTATGGCTGGAAACAGCTAAGTTTCAATCACCCAGAGACTTCTAGATTTTTCCCAAGTAAAATTAGGTGATTTTCAGGCTTACATTCAGGAGGCATCTGAATGTAATATAAAATTAGGTCCCGGGACAAAAATATTTCCAGTGAGAGGTGGCATTATTTCTGATGAGATGTAAGGTAAAGACAAAGAAAGAAACTTTTGTTAAAGACGGTGTCTTTAGAGTTTTGGGTAACTTTCCTGAACCTTTAGTTAACTTTCTTGCCCTTTCTCTATGTTTTCCATTGTTATGTACCTGATATTCCTGAGGATTCAGCTCAGACTTTGCTCATTTATTTATTCTCTGGGCATTTTGTCAAACACAATTATAGACCAGACATCTTACATGGAGATACCTATACAAAGTCAAGTAGCATAGTCCCTGTCTTCAAGGAACTCCTCTTCTAGTGGGAGAGACACATATATAAATAGACCATTGCAGGACAGAGAATAAGTCTACAATAATGATCCATGTGTCACAGTCCTACGGAGACAGGGAAGAGAGGTTCTGAGCCTAGACTACGTGTCTCACAAAAGAGCTTCCACAGGAGGTTCTGCTTGGATTGTTCCCTGAAGAGGAGGGAGCAGACAAAGTAGTGATGAGAAAGAGGGAAGGTGGGTGAGAAGGGATTATTAACATGTGCAGATGCCTAAGAGGTGGGAGAGATGAGAGAACAAGAGTGTTCCTGGAATTACTAGTTCTCCTCTTAGGAACACACCTCCGTCCTTCATTTTCACTTTATATGATCCCTCCCATAGATCCTCTCACACTATCAGGCGTTGCGCTGTACTTATTATTTGATCGGTCTGTTTCCCTGGCTGATCTATGAGCCCCTTGAAGAGAGGGTTGTAGCCTTTATCTGAGCATCACTAGTACCCAGTTCAGTGCATATTCAATACACGCCTACTGATCTAGCTCTACCTGCATTTACTGTCAGTGTAAAGGCCCTGTATAAGCAGTATCAGCCAACGTAGCTCTTCAATAAAACAAGCCTCTGAACTTGATTTCCATCCAAAGGTATCACTGGAATAAAATGTTGATTACCACTGAGCTTATATCACCAACTCATCTCTGAACCTGGTTTCCCTTAGGGGTTCACCCACACAACAGGGAGGGAGTTTTGAATCACTCAGACCTGTATTAAACTCTGCTCTGGCCCTGCCCATGGAATGGTCTTGCACACGTTCCACTTCTCTGAATATTGTGGTTCATATCTGTAAAATAGAGATGACAATACACTCAAAGGTTTGATGTGAGGATTAAGTGAATTAAAGATTGGAAGCTCTTTGTAGTGTTTAGCATGTAGGAGGCACTCAGTACAGGCGGCTTGTATTTCCTGTGCTTTCTCCTCCCCTCCTTCCAGCTTCTATCCTGTATGGACTGGCCTGAAGGTCATAACTGAAGAAAGATATGAATTATTAATGCAGCTCCCTTTCATCAATTATTTAACCCCAGCTGCTAGGTCTTCCTATATACCACATCTCATCCTTTTAGAGCACAGCTGGAGAGGCCCCACCCCTGGTTCCCAGGTGAAAGGACTGAGATCATTTGCCCCCTGCCACACAGTGGGGAAGGGGCCGATCTAGAATGGAACCCAGGGAGTGGGCTTTCAAGGGTCTGAGAGCTGATTGCTAAGTTTTCCAAAATTTTGTGAGCCAGCTGTTAAACAGAGCTATTGTGCAAATTAAAGTACAATAGCTTTCGAATTATTAAAAACAAAAGTGCAAATACTTAAAATTAATCACTTCCTAATTATTTCCTACATTTTACTATTATCTATGTTGGGAGTCAGCAAACTACAGCCCACTGGTGAAGTCTGCTCCATCAACTATTTTTTGTAAATAATGTTTTATTGGAACAGAACCAGGCCCATTTGTTTTATCTGTAGCTGGTTTCCACTAAAATGGTGAAGTCGAATGGTTGTGACAGATTATATGACCTGCAACGACTAAAGTATTTACAGTCTGGTCCTGACCAATGCCTGACTGAGATCTTGAGGTCATTTGCATCCATTTTATTTGTAGGTTGGAAACGCTACATAATGGTGTGCTACTGCACATCACTTCCCAATTCTGCATTCAGTGATATCACATCAGTAGCTTGAAAGTGGCCATGGTGTGGGTATTTACACCATGAAAATTGGCAAACATCACAGATCAGAATTTCTTTTTGTTTATCGTTTGTTTCTGAAGAGCCAACTGTTGAGCAGTTACCAGTATGTCACTGAACCCAGGTCTCTTAAACTTGATTCCTCAGTGTAGTCAAGATACAACCAGGGAAGAAAAACCATGGTAGGTAGCTAGAATGATCTTTGTGAGACTGTTGTACAAATGTGTCCCATTTGACATTGATTTAAATTTGGACATTTGTAAAACCTTACAAACTGAGCAAGTAAATATTCTTAAATGAGGCAAGACGATATTTGTAAGACTGTTGGCTTTGTGTTTAATGCTGGAACTTCGAATTCCAAGGACAGGCAGTTAGGAGGGGTGGGTGGGTGAAAAGCTCGGGGGGTGGGGGGGGAAGGCAAAGTGGAACCCACAGGCACAGGCCTGAGGAAGGACTGAAACCGGTGTCAGTTCTTGTTGACTCTGAACTTTGTGAGACTGTCCTTCAGAAGCCGGGTCCTTCATCACGGAGCTGAGCACACAAACTCAGCCCAGGAGTAAGAGAAGCTGAAGGAGGATTCAGTGGAAGGTGGAGCAGGTGCAGGCCCAGCTCCCATTTCATGCCATTACATGATCATATGTAAGCTAAAAAATGGCTGCTACTTCACTTCCTCTTTCCAAATCTTGCCCAGTAATTCCTCCTGTGACCCACTCTAATAGGAAATATACAGAGAAGAGAATTCTTGGAAAGAGAAACCTAGTCAAGTTGACATATCTCAAAGCCACCGTACCTCTCCAGTGTATTTCTTTGGGAATATTTAACTCAGTGAAAGCTTAGAGAAAGAAAAGAAAGTCCTCCGTGGGCTATGCTTTGCAGTTGGATCTGGGTAAATATTACCCCTAATACTGATCTGTATTCCAGTGAAAGATAACCCATTCAATAATAATATTTACTCCCATGGTTTGGAAGTTTTTTTTCCATTGTCCAAGTTTAAATCAATGTCAAATGGGAAACACATGGTTTACATTATTTACCAATAGAAATTATCAACTTTATAAGCAGCCAGCTGAACATCTATAGTACGTTTCATTTGCCATTCTGCTGAAAAAGTTAACCCACAATTCCTTCCTGTGGATCCACTCACTAAATTCAGCATACAGATTCCTTCCCACCAGTATACTCAGTTACTGGTGATAGTGAGAAGTGATCACCTTCTTGTGATGACACATAAGGTTTGAGAAGAATCCAGAAATGTACAACCAGTGCACCTGGTTAAGATTTACTATCCAGAAACACTTAAAAATCCACATGGTTTTACAACAATGATGATGTTGACCTAAAACAATGGAGGTATTCCTGTGCATATGGTTTTCTCCAGTTACGGGAGTGGTGTTTTCCAAAGTGACAGATGTTATTTTGCACAGTATGATTAATATGGCAAGTTGTTCAGTGGCCCAAGTCCAGTATACCCAGCATACTTGGTGGTGAAACCAGCCTTAGACTATAGAGCGGTTGAATTAGGAGCTGCAGACAGGAGCAGAAGAGAGCAGAGGGGAAGGGCATTTGTGGACGGTCTGTTATGTGCCAGATGCTTTATATATGATATGCATTCTCACTTTGTCAACCTAATGTTGTGTTAAGAGGATAGCATCTGACCACCTGGCTTAATTTATGCTTGGTGCTAACTTGTCAAATGTGACCTTGGGCAAGTTATTTAACTGCCCTGTGTCTCAGTTTTCTCCACCGGTACCTTGTGCAGAAGGTCTTTGGAAGATCAGACAAGAAACTGCGTTCAGGAACTTCCCTGGTGGTCCAGTGGTTAAGACTCTGTGCTTCCACTGCAGGGGGCATGGGTTTGATCCCTGGTCTGGGAACTAAGATCCCCACGTGCCACACACCACATGGCCAAAAAATAAAAATAAATCAATAGCTTCAAAAAAAGGAAACTTCATTCAGAGAACTTAGAAGAATTTGAGGCACTGAAAAGGGCATGACAAATGTTATGATTACTATTTGGTCATCTCCATTATGTGGTGGGTCAAAAATCATCCCAGGACTGGCCAGGAAATTGAAAGGGAAATCAAACGACTCATCAAAGTTTACTAGGTACAGTAACCCAGTCTCTCCAACATTAGGACCCACGCCATTTCCAATAGACCTTGCAGGGTCTAAATGACAGAACACCCAGGCACTCTGCTGGGCCCAGTTGATTGGACACTGGGCTTTTAGTAGGAAAACAGATGGAAATGGGATGAACAAGGTTATTTGAACTATAATATAGATGGGGTTTTTTTTGTATTGTTTTTTGTTTTCTTTAATACCAGAAAGAGAAGCATGTACTCTGTTTGGAAAGCACTGTCGAGTTATCAAAAGTTTTTGAGCAGTGCAGAGACATGACTTGTTCTGCCATATCCTGAAAGAATCTGCTCCCTAATTAAGCAAAAGTTGGTCATGTTAGGTGACTATGAAATAACTCATTTGTGAGAAAGATCCAACTATTTCCTGTGTAACTCACAGGGCATTCTGACTGGACCTTGGCTAACCAGGGCATGTCTCTGTTGGTACCATCCTGGTCCACATGGCTCGCCAAGCTAGACCCCCTGGAATCATTTTCTATTCCTTCCTCTCCATCACCACCACATCTTAATCAATTAAGCAAGTCCTGCCAACTACTGTACCTTAAAGCTTTCTCCTGCTGTCTGGTGCCCCTGAAAATACCTTCCTTCCCAGCCCTGACGGTCTCTCACTGTGTCTGGTAGTATAGCAAAGTGGTTGCAGCTCTGGCTCTGAACCCACCAGACTTCCTGGGGTGATGCTCCTTCTCTGCCAGGAACTGGCTGCGACCCCTTGGTCAAGGTACTTAAACTTTCTGACTCGTAGTACTGTTGAGGAATTTAAAGAGTTCATAGTAGTGTAGGCTTAAAAAAATGCACAATGTGAGAGTTGCGAGTTAAGTTTTATTTGGTGCAAAATGAGGACTGCATCCCAGGAGACAGCATCTCAGATAGCTCTGAGAAACTGCTCCGAGGAGGTGAGAGGAGAGCTAGGATATATAGGAGTTTTGCCACAAAGGGCAAGTAGTCCGGAGCATCAAAAGAACCGGATATCCCAAGTTAAGGAATTTAGCGCTTTTCTATGTAAGGGAAGATGCAAGAGTCTGGGCTCACGGAAATCATTCCTTTGAGATGCACCTCAGCTATCTGGGGCCAGTATCCTGTGTTTCCACATCCTGAGTTTCCTCAGGGCTCACTGTTGGGAGTGGCTGCAGTCTGATGGCTGCTAGATGGCAGGTGTTCTTTTCCTTCCTGAGTTTCCTCAGAACTCACCAGCTCACGTGGGAGGGCTGCAATCATTGGTGACTGTGACATCATTTGTTTACTGATATGGCAGGAAATATTTCATTTCTCAGTAGTAATGCGCTTTAAACATTTCCTTAAATGTAAGAGGAATTCAAGGAATGCACCTGCTGCTGTTGATTACGATGTCCACAAGGACAGTATCTTATAACCCAATGTCTGTGGACCCAGAGCCTCCCCACTGGAAAGCAATGTCCTTGGTTGTATTTCTAAGAAACTTGTCTCATCTTCACCTTCACTCCACCACCTGCATACCATCCCTTAATCATTGCACTGCTGGTCTTATCTATGTTACTTACATGAATGTTACAAAGTGTGAACAAGAATGTCCCTTGTTTTATAGCCCTACGTACCTCCAGGAGTTTCATGCCTTTTTACTCTCCTGCCAATTTATGTTCCATCAAAAACCAAGTACTTATGGTCCCTGGAACACATCACATTGTGTCTGTTCAAATTCATGTCTTATAAGAAATGTCTTGTCCTTAGAGAGATCATTCTAGACCACCATGGTAAGCTCTCTTTTTCCTAACCGTTATTCTCATCCCCCTTATGCTGATTTATTTTTCTCTATAGCACTTGCATATTATACGTTGACTTGCATATTTATTCCTAATCTGTATCCCCTACAAAAAAAGAACATCAGGCAGACTATTTGCCATGCTCGTCACTGTATTGCTCGCACCTAGAATGGTGCCCGCCTAATAGTATGTGCTAACCCTTTGTGGAAGAAAAGAACAAAGAATAAGCGAAGGAACAAATAAACGGATGTCTCACACCTCTGTGCTTTCGGAGGCTAGTCTCTGGAACAAAAGCCTGTCCCCACCTGTCTTCCCTAGGAACTCTGATTTGTGCAGTGAAATCTATCTCAATCTAACTCCACTGTAAATCCTCCCTTGATTTTCAAGTTAACGTGAAACTCTTCGCTTCTCCTGTCTTTGTGAATTGGATTTATAATTATCATAACATGTGCAAATGTTTAACAAGTTGTCCCAATGTACACTTTAAGAACCCTGGGACAGAGGTGGGACTTTAATGGGGCCAGCGTAGGCTTTCATAGGCATTTGTAAGACCCTAGGTAGACAGTTTTTGGATTGAACTGTGTGCCCCCAGAGGTCTTTTTATGGCTTGTTGATGATTAACATTGTCAGGGGCATGCCAGTCTAGAATCTCCTCAGTTCGAAACTGAGAGCCCCCAGGGGCACAAGGCAAACTCATTTGCCCATATTGCTCACGGACCTTGCCCTCAGGGATCTGTACATCTCAGTTGCAAAAGGATCAGAGGAAGCAGATGTGAATGATGACCTGTGTTTGTGTTTGATAAAGAAAATTCTGGGAACTTGAATGAAAAATCAGGACACTTGCGCAGCTCATGACAACCTACCAATTCTGTCTACTGGCCTCCCGTATCCATCCCTTTTAGGTTTTGAAAAAGTCAGAGGAAGTTTAGAGATTCTAAAATAATTCCCAGTGCAAAGAAATTTGTGTGCCAGAAACAACTTTTGTCTCTTCGAGTTAAGCCATTCTTTTTATTTTTTTATGTCACATGTAGAAAGTGGATTGAATAACTGGAAAAAATGAGTTTGGGTGTACAAAGCCCCAGTGACCTGGTGGATAAAAGCCAGTCGTGAGGGGAGTTAGTACTGTGGGGAAAAGAAATTGATAAAAGTTGAACCCTTCACGTTCAAGGTTGGTTCTGACCAGAGATACAAAAACCAGATATTTTTTCATACCTCAACTTGGGACACAGTTCGGATTATTGTTTCTAAGATTGTTCTAACACTTCTGTGTAGCTTCTAAAGGAAACCCTCATTATATATACACGCACACGCGTGCACACACACACACACACACACACACACACACACACACACAGAGACATCTCCCATCCTCTATTCTTCAGTTAAGTTCTTTGATCTTGTCTTCCCTGAAACTATATTCTTATAGCAGACTAAAGACTGGCCATGTTGAACATTTTCTTGCAAAAAATAAATCACTAGGAAAAAAAAAAATGCCACTTTTCAGACTGAGTTGCAATCACTAGCAGCAAACTGCCACTATCCAATATCTGGATAGGAAAAGTAAATCTGACAGGATGTGTCTGAGGACAATTTGCCAGAAGCAGGAACTATTGAGAGCATAGAGGGCTTCTATAAAAGACAAGTTTCACTCAAATACAAAAAGCATTTCATGCAGACAGAATGGGGTGGAAATCCCATTTTTCTCTTGCTTTCTGTTCCCTGTGAGAATCAGAGAGTGCACAAAACCGTGAAAACAATAGGCCCAGCTGCAGGGGCAATAAGACAATTTATTAGGGATATGACATTTTTAATGAGAAACACTTGCTGGAAGAGAACAAAAGGGCTTGTTTGGTCAGAAGGATGCTCTTGAATCTCTTCTGAAGTGCATGAAAAAGTAATTTCATTTACGCATCATACCCCGAGCAGTGGAATTTCCTCAGGCTCCAGATGTTGTCCGGCACAGATGCTGAGCAAATGGAATGCATGTCCTGTGAGTTTTTTATAAAACGTAACTCAAGGGAATTTTAGGAGTTTCGTGGCTGAGAAAATCATTAGCAAATAATGAGCTTAAGCAAGGAAGGCTGAGGTTGGCTGTATGTTACTGGATATACAGAATTATTCACAATTATCTGAAATTGAATAGGGAGATCAGTTTTCAACTTAGAGAAATAGAAATCATGGGTGTAGCTGCTATAGCTTAGACTTCCTCATTGGCTTCTGAAAATGAATTCGTAAATACTGTTTTGACTAGATTTCCAAAATGATTATAAATAATCTATTTATAATTTGAAATTTCAAACAAAGATTATTACTGTATAGTAGTAATTCAAAAGGGCAATGCCACTATTTCCTCTTGAATTCCCCTCTGAGGAGTGTTCACTGTGTCCTCCTTCAGACCAGGTGAAGAAGGTGCATCCAGTGATAGCTTTCCAGAAGAAGGAGAGAATCATCGAGGTACCTCTCTTATCTAACTATAGGGCTGAGCGAACACCGGTTGCCGTGTTCCCTGGAAAACCACCAGGAATTCTCTATGGGCTTTTCCAAGCCAAGTCCCTCACCAGCTCTGGCAGAGGCCTGTATGAGTGGCTTTGGAAGACCATGGTTCATGTAGGATGTTTTATTTAGCTAGAATCTGAGGGCTAACTGTGCTTAAAAATTTAAGAACAAAATAAGCCTTTGATTCAAGTGTCAAATCTGTTCATAGAACCCAAGTCTTGGGTGCAACTTCAGTTGGAAGAACTCCCGTTAGGAGAATTCACAAAGATGCAGGTGCACAGTCTATGGGGCAGCCATGGACATGAGGGTAGAAGGAGCTGAAAGACTGTTGCACTGCTACTCATGGCCTAAAAGGGGCAGGTGTCTTCTAAATGTCTCACCAACCCCCTGCATAAGAGGACTTTAAGCTCCTTGACATTACCAGCACAACTGCCATTTCATCATCATGACAACAACAATGTTTTTGTCAGCACTTACCATCTTACCATGCACTAGTTATTATCTATAGTTATTCATAACCTTTAATCCTCACCTGTTCTCAACAGAGCAAATCCATCCCCATATTTTAAGAAAGAGAAACCGAAGCTCATAAAGGTTAGGTAAGTTGTCACAGGTCACACATCTAATTAGTGATAAGAAAGGTGCCATGGGTCCTCAGCAGCTGATAATCTGCCCATGCATAAATTCATGGGCCACATTTATAACACTTGGCCCCACATTTATAACAAGGGATGAGGGGAAACTATAAAATAGAGGAAGCAGGCATTCAACGCTGTATTTAGAGATCTGGCTTGGGTATTGCAGCCTCTCTCTGGCTCCAGGAAGTGGTTTTTAAATAAACCTCTTCAAAGCAGTAAATCATCTTCCATCTCTTAAGCAGATGGGTGATAAACAAAGTCAGTGAAGTAATGCCCATATATATATTAACCTAGCGATTGAAACGTGTGTGGGGGAATCTTTAGTCTGTCAGTGAGATTGAGTAGGAATGCAGCAAGCTAAGGCCAAAGCTCTTTATTACCCTATATCAGGGCGGCTCTCAATGTTGTCTGCTTGTTGACATTGTCTACCTGGCATTGGCTCAGTCATGAGGCAGAAAATGACTAGGATCAAGACCAACTAACACATTCCCCACAGATGTTTATTGCTATCTGCAGTGAAGACAGCATCTGAGGAGTTCCCGGCAGCCAATATTCCTTTTACAAGCAAAAAGCAGCCCTCCCAGTGGAGAAATCAGGTTGACCTTAAGCCAACAAGGGTGATAGTGCTTTCAACAACAAAGGACAATCAGGGCTTTTTATCCTAAAATGACTGAGTTCTGATCAATGTTTTTGAATAATGAAATTGGCCAAGAAATACAATTTCACTGGTCTCCACCTACCTAGTGCTTATAAATGAGCCCAGGGAATAACTTTTCCAGAACCCAAATCTAGAAAGATCATTTCAAACTAAAAATTGCACTATTATATTAATGGCTATTAGCTATTGAAGACGTGCTACGCACTGCCATCCAAGATGTGCATGCTGTGCATTTTCCCTTTTATTCTTCCTATTCACTCTATAAAGAAGTTACTATTGTTTTCCCTTTCAACACATTAGGAAATTGAGGCTCTAACAGACAGTTTGTTCAAGGTTACACAGCTAGTCAGAAATGGATTCAGAGTTATACACAGGTCTGTCTGAATCCAAAGCTAGTAATCTCAACCAGTTAAATTTTTCAGTAAAATTAAGACAATTTACTTGTTCCAATAATCAACCAAAATGACCAACGACAACCTAAAGAGAACATCTGAGTAGCAGAGGCTAGAATATGAGTTTGGGGGTGAAAATAGGGTTGTTTTGAGAGGGCGATGTTGAGTTTTGGATAAAGTAACACAAAACCACTCAAAATAGCTCGAGCAAGATATGAGGAGGAATTAAGCCTAGTTTATGGTCCTGAAATTCAGAGAGTGACTCTGACCTTCGAAAGGGATTATGTATGGATGTAGAAGCCATTAGCATATTTCTCTACCCTTTCTTTCCTTTGTGACCTGGTCTCATCTCTGCCACCTTCTGCCCGTCTGCTCCTTTGTCATTGCCTTTTGAGAACAGCTTCTCCCTACATGGCTGTCTAATAACTCTACTTCAAACAACTATTCCAGGGTGACAAAAATCATAGCTTAGCAATCAGAATTTATTAGCTCAGATTGGGTTAGGTGCCTATGACATCCTGCTACTTCTTTCCAATTTCATCCAACTCCCACCATCACTTGGAGGCCACGTTCCCTTCTCCTGATATGAGGGTACACTACAGAGAACAGCAATTATCATACTTGTGGAGCCATTCCTATAATTTTTGAACTAGTCCATTGGCTTATTTGAGTGGAACTTCCTAATAATTAAGAGTTTGGGTTTTAGAGTCAGAGTGAATAGACTGTATGGCTCTTACTAGCTCAACTGCTTACCAACTCTTTAACTGTACAAACTACTGCACCGTGCTAACTCTCAGCTTCCTCCTCTGAAAAGGGGGACCAATTGTCATAATTACTTCATGGTATTGTGAAAATCGAATGAAATCTAACGGCACAATGCTCACTGAGTCCTGGCTGTTAATATCTTGAGTGTCAGCAGAATAAACTCTTTGCTAAGGTGAACAAGAGTGGAGGGGGTGGGGGACATTATCCACATTTGATGTATGCAGAAACTGAGGTTCAAGGAGTTTCAAAGATTGCCCGATTTTTGCATTAAATGTAAGCAATTAAACTGAGACTAGATACCAGAGTGCTTCCAATATACCATATTTTTCATGTAGGAAACTCTAGCAGAGAGAAATCACCCCTAGAGGTAGAGGCAAATGGTAAGTGGGGCCTGGAGGTAGGATGGGGTGGATCTCCAGCAAACTCCCAAATAGACTCACACTATTCCAAAATTCTCTCAGAGGTGAAGACTTTGGGGTGCCTCCTCCTCTGCTGCTCTTCCATCGTAGGTGTCAGTATGGGCCCTAGGCCATAGGCTTTTGGGACAAAAGTATATGCTCTAAAGGGACAAATTGAAAGAATTGCAAAGAATACATTTTTCATGTAGAGGTCAACCAATTCTCATGTCTCATCTTTTCCAAGTAAATTTCTAAAATAAACACTGACAAGTGAGCTCAGTAACATTGAGCAAATGTAAGGAAATGAGGGAGTGAGGATTTTAAATTCTTCAAACATTCTTCCAAGGAATTTTGAGAACTTTAAATGAAACAGTCAAATAATTTAAATGGAGTAGTCCTGTGTTGGGGGAATCTCGTACCTGCCTCATCTTCATGGTTCTTTCGTCCATTCATTCATCTCCTCTACCCCCATGCTCTGGAGGAGAGCAGGATGAAGCAGTGGGGGCAGGGAGGAAAGGAGAAGATGCTGAGGATATCAGTCAGGTAGACACTTGCTCCACACTCACAGTTCAGCGCCAACCCAATGGGAAATTAAACTATATTTGCCATTTATGTAAACACCTGTGTCATAATTTACCAGGTCTGAGAATTAGGAGAAAGCTGTGAAGTATTATATCTAAATATGTGGCTATGAGTCATTCAGAGTCCTAAACACTAGACCAGTGATGAAATGGAGGATGTCCGGACATTTGAGGATCTGTGGGGACCTCCCTTTTGGATTGAAGGAAGAATTCAAATGTCAGTGTACTAAGGGTTGTGCAAAGTCAAGCTGGATACATTCAGTGCCAAAGGTCAGATGAGTCCAAATTTGTGGATGGGAAGACAATTGGAAGCTTCTAGCCTGGGCAATGTCCTTTACTCTGGCAGTGTCCGCAGAGTAATTCCAGTGAGAGGTGGCCAGTCTTCTTCAGGACAAACTGGGGAATAAGATGGGATTGGTACCATACGTGAAGAAGTCTGTTGTAAATGAGAGATCCTGAGAAAAGCAGGAATATTAGGGACTAAAGACAATATATGCACAAAAGAGAATTAAGGAGGCACAAAGCATAATACACTTAGAAAAGTATGCATTTGCATACCATGCAAATTCAAAGTTCTACTGTGCTTTTGGTCTTGGTGTGGCGGTGGTCATTGGGTTGCTCCAGTTTTCCTTCTGGGTACATGGGAGGATAGCATGTCTCTGTTCCCACTGAAGCTGGGTATAGCCATGTGATTTGTTTTGGCTAATGAAAGGACTAATGTGATGTGCATCACATATGAACAAAGCTTCAAGAGCCACATTCCCCTCCCATTGCTGTGGAGATGGTAGAAGTACATGTTGCGATATTGAGCACATCAGCTTGGGTCCCTGAGGGACCACAATGAGCAAAACCCCCCTGATGATCTGCACTGGATATCTATTATAATTCAGAATTTAGTTTTGTTGTAATATCCACTAGGTTTGGGGAATTATATGTTTCTGAAGCATAACCTAACCTAGACTGACTGATGCTCTTGCAACTGCTAACATGTCTGGAGGTATTTAGAAGGCTGTTTTAGATTCCTGAAGTACATGACTAGCTGCAAACACCACAGCCTCAGTAGATTTGTCATAGGAGGCAAATGGACATGTTCTAGCTTGTCAATCACATCTGTGTTCCTGGATTAAGCTTCCTCTTCACTCATCCTATCTTCTGCCTCTTACCTTTGTCCCTAGTCAAATTGGACTGTAACTTCAAGGTGGCTTTCTTTCTTTGTGCAGCCCTTGGAGCTCTCCTAACATGGCCTCCTACATGGAGATTGTCCACAAAAGAAGCTGGGAAATGCTTTCCTAACTCCACATGTATGGGCTCAGAAAACCACGAAAGAGCAGGTCTCCCCTAAATCAGATCTGAGGGCTGTCTGGTTACAGAACTGGATTTGAAATTAAAATACTGGCTCATGTGCAACTCTTAGTTTTAGTAAAGACAACATGGATTATTTAAAAAAGCACCAACTTTGGAATCAGAAAATATGTTTCTAACGTAGAGGTGTCTTTGATGAGATTGGATGAACTCAGGATTTGAAACTGTTTTCTGAGGATCCTTAGGGCGCCTAGGAATTAGTTGAGAGGGAGAGGGGGACCAGAACATAGGGAGCAGGGGTCTCCATCTACATTTCCTCAGAGCCCATCTGCCTTTAATGTCTTTATTTTGCTTCTCAGGAACATAGCCATTAAGAGAAGTTTACTTTGCTCTGATATTTTATGATTTAATTATTTTACCCCAACCTGTGAGAAGCTTTTATCTGATCCTGAGTCACCATGTCCTTCTACACCTTCTTTGGGATCAGACAGAAATATGGGGTTTTGAATCAGAACTGTTGAATTTGAATCCCGATTCTCCCTTGGTTAAATTACTTAATGTTCCTCATTCTATAAAATAAAGAAAATATTACTTTATAGCTTTTCTTTAGATGCAAATTTATGTGATCTGTGAAGCACTTAGCCGAAGTTTAGTGCTCAGTAAATATTACTTCACTTTTCTATCTTTCCTCTTAACTCAATCTTTTTCCAATATGACTGAGTTCAGAGGGTCTTATATCAGCATTCCCCTCTATCAAATAAGCATAACTAAATGACTACTTTTTTAAATAACTGAGGTGATTGCAAATGTACATTTTTAAAAAAATAAATAAAATTATTTATTTATTTTTGATTGTGTTGGGTCTTCGTTGCTGCGTGTGGGCTTTCTCTAGTTGGGGCAAGTGGGGGCTACTCTTCATTGTGGTGCGCAGGCTTCTTATTACGGTGGCTTCTCTTGTTGTGGAGCACGGGCTCTAGGCACGCGGGCTTCAGTAGTTGTGGCTCACAGGCTCAGTAGTTGTGGCTCATGGGCTCTAGAGAGCGGGCTCAGTAGTTGTAGCGCACGAGCTTAGTTGCTCCGTGGCATGTGGGATCTTCCCGGGCCAGGGCTTGAACCCGTGTCCCCTGCATTGGCAGGCAGATTCTTAGCCACTGTGCCACCAGGGAAGTCTGCAAATGTACATTTTTTAACAGAATGATCTTGCATTACTTAGGAACATTTTACTCTTTTGCATAGGAATTAAGATGGTCTATATACTACTCCTGAAGTCTCACATGTCAGCAAACCTCATCACCCCATAACTAAAACTCTGCCACAATATTTATTGCTTTTTATGAAAGACTAGTATAGCTGTAGAAAACCTTTCAGAAGGAATTTCCATAGGAATCATATATAAATATATATATACATATATGTGTATATATACGTATACTTATAATTTTTCTAAGATATTAAGGTTGGTTAGTTTAGTAAGGAAAAAGTTGTAAGATTTTGAAATGAGCCAAAACAGAAAAAAGAATGAGAGTCCTGTCATGCTCACCCATCCAAGTTATCTCAACCTTTCATTGTCTTTGAACAATTTTACAATTCTCTAAATTGTATAAAACTGATAATATTGCAAATAATTCTTGAAAATCAATCATGTCTAATGGAATGCAACGATTATTGCCCTGTAGATAGACCAGTTTTGCATCAGTTTGTAAATTCATTTCAGAATTCCCAGTTCCCTACATTCGTCTCTGCTCTTTGAGACCTCCTTTAAACCAGTGATAACGTTTTACCTGTCTTTGACATGCATTTGCTTTATATCTGTACAAGAGGCACGATTATACAATCTCTTAAAAATTATCCTTTAATAGTTTTAAAGACAGTTTGCTCTTCTGGCTTTGGGGAAAAGGGAAGAAAAAAAATAAAGCACAGTATTTTTTTTTTTATAAGGCTCTTGAATCTAAAGAACCATCACAGATTGCCATTTTCATTTCCCCACCTCTAACAAGCATAGAAAATAAAACCTTAGGGAAAATCTCAAATTGGATCTTTTGGTTTATAATAAAGATGGCTGAGATTAAGAAAAGAAAGACATTATACAATTAAAGTCTCCAGGAAAATCATGACTTAGAAAATCTTTTAGTTTTGCATATCTTAAAAATGTAAGTATAGAGGGTTTACTTGTGAGTCAAGTATTTATTCCTTAGTTAGGTCCAGGCTCTCGATCATTTTCTTATAGGAGCTCACTGGACCATAGTTGTATAAGTGGATTAGCAGAGGACATCTGGTTTAGCAGAGCAGGATGGTCCAATATGATTTCCTCAAACAAGGCAGGCAGCCAGCCTCATTGTGGATCTTTCCATTATCAGTAGTGTCTCTCTTGCTCAATGGTGTGCAGCTGAAGGGATTGTTTGGGAGAAATGAGACCCTGGGGAAAGCAAAAGGAAATTCAGCATTGCAAATAAAGAGACATTCATGGTCTTTTAAACCAATGAGAATAAGATAAACAGGGTCATGATAAGAATACAAAAATTTGCTTGGAAAATCCAATAAATTCCCAGAAATATTGTTTTCTTCCAAAAGATTGATAGAATAACTAATTCCCCAATATATTAACAGACATGTTAATATAAAACTTCATAGAATTAAATTTATTTCTTAAAGGAGATAGAAAAAATTTTAAATTACATATTTTTAAATGGAAAATTATAAGGGTATATGGAAAGGGAACAAAGAAATGAGGTAAAACTCTATCAGAGGAAGAAATTGTAAGCAAAGAAAAAATTTTCATTACATATTAATTTTTTATGTTAGACCAGAGAAATGACAGCTGTATTCTAAGATGTGATATTTGTACCAGGAGTCCTATATTTCATTATTCTTTTACTTCGTATTTCCTCTGTTAAATCCAGGATGTTAAACTATCTTTAAAATAATTGATCACTAATGGCAAGTGAAAACACATGTAGTATTACTAGGGCTGTATTTAATATATACAACTTGTTGAGTTTGGAGGTGTGTACCTGTGAAACCATCACTGAAATCTATGCCATAAACATATCCATCCTCTCCAAAAATTTTTTCCCAACCTCTTTAATTATTATTTTTATTATTACTTTTATGCATGTGATAAGGACACAACATAAGATCTACTATTTTAGCAAAATTTTAAGTATATAATACAGTATTGTTTACTAAAGACCTTATTCTGTACAGTAGATCTTCAGGACATATTTGTTTTGTAAAACTGAAACTTTGTATCTTTGGGTCAAACTACCTCCCATTTCCTTTTCCCATAAGCCCCTGACACACAGCATTCTACTCTCTGCTTCTATGAATTTCATTATTTCAGGTAACTCATATAAGTGGTATCATATAGTGTTTGTTCTTTGGTGTCTGATTTGTCCCACTTAGCAAAATGTCCCCCAGGTTCATCTATGTTGTTGCAAATTGCAGGATTTTCTTTCTTTCTTTTTCAAGGCAGAATAATATTCCATTGAATGCATATACCATATTTTGCTTACTCATTTATCCTTCCATGTCTTAGGTATTGTGAATAATGCTGCAATAAACATGGGAGTGTAGATATCTCTTTAAAATACTGATTTCAATTCCTTTGAACAAAGTGGGATTGCTGGATCAAATGGTAGTTCTATTTTTATTTTTTTTGAGGAAATTTCTTACTATTTTCCATAGTGGCTGCACCAATTTAACATTCCCAACAGTGTCCAAGGGTTCCTTTTCTCCACACTCTCACTAATACTTATAATATTTTTTGACAATAGCCTTTCTAACAGGTATGAAGTGATATCTCATTGTGGCTTTGATTTTTATTTCCCTGATAACTAGTGATGTTGAGCATTTTTCATGTACTTATTGGCCATTTGTGTGCTTTCTTTGGAGAGATGTCTATTCAAGTTCTTAGCCCATTTTTAGTTGGATTATCAGTTTACCTTTGTTGAAGATCAGTTGACACTAAATATATGGGTTTATTTCTGGGCTCTCTATTCTGTTCCATTAGTCATTATGTCTGTTTTTATGCTAGTACCATGCTATTTTGAGAGCTAGCTTTGTAATTTATTTTGAAATCAGGAGGTATGATGCCTTCAGCATTGATCTTCTTGCTCAAAATTGCACAGGTCTTTTTTTTGGTTCCATATGACTTTTAGGATATTTTTTTCCTATTTCTGAGATTTTGGCCTTTGGGATTTTGATTGGGATTGCATTGAATCTGGAGATCGCTTTGGGTAATACGGACACTTTAACAATATTAATTCTTCCAATCCATGAATGTGGGATACCTTTCTATTTATTTGTAACTTTAAAATTTTCTTTTATCAATGTTTTATAGTTTTTGATGTACAAGTCTTTCACCTCCTTTGTTGAATATATTCCTAAGTATTTTATTCTGTTTATGCTAATGTGCATGGGATTGTTTTCATGATTTCCTTTTTGGATAGTTTATTGTTAGTGTATAGAAATACCACTGATTTTTGTATGTTGATTTTGTAACATGTAACATTACTGAGTTTCATTTTTAGTTCTAGCAGTTTGTGTGTGTGTGTGTGTGTGTGTGTGTGGAGTATTTAGGGTTTTTTTACATTTAAAATCATGTCATCTGCAAACAGATAATTTTACTTCTTCCTTTCTAATTTGGATTACTTTTATTTTTCTTTTACACGACTAATTGCTCTGGCTAAGACCTCCAGAACAATATTGAATAGAAGTGGCAAGTGTAGGCATCCTTGCCTTGTTCCAGATCTTAGAGGAAAAGCTTTCTGTTTTTCTATGTTAGGTATGAAATTAGCTATGGGTGTTTCATATATTGCCTTTATTGTATTAAGTTCCTTCTATACCTAATTTGTTGAGAGTTTTTATCATGAAAGGGCATTGAATTTTTTCCAATGATTTTCTTATATCTATTGAGATGATCATATGATTATTATTCTTCAATCTGTTAATGTGGCATATCACATTGATTGATTTGTGTTATGCTCAACCATCCTTCCATCACAGGGATAAGTCCTACTTGGTCATGGTGTATGATATGATCCTTTTAATGTACCATTGAATTTGGTTTGCTAATATTTTCTTAAGGATTTTTTTCATCTACATTCATCAGGGATATTGGCCTACAGTTTTCTTTTCTTGTGGTGTCTTTGGCTTTGGTACTAGGATGATGCTGGCCTCATAAAATGAGCTCAGAAGTATTCTCCCTGCTAATTTGGAAGAGTTTAAGAAGGACTGGCATTAATTCTTCTTTAAAGTTTTGGTAGAATTCAACTGTGAAGGCATTTGGTTGGGTTTTTCTATGTTGGGAGGATTTTGACTACTGATTCAATTTCATTATTGGTATGTTCAAGCTTTCAATTTCTGCTTAAGTCTTGGTAGGCTGTATGCTTCTGGGAATTTATCCATTTCTTATAAGTTGTCCAGTTTGTTGGAGTGTAATTGTTTATAATAGTCCTTTATGATCTTTTGTACTTCTACGGCATCAGTTGTAATCAGTTTCCTCTTCCATTTCTGGTTTTACTTATTTGAGTTTTCTCTTTCTTCTTAGCAAGTCTTGATAAGGTTTTGCCAATTTTGTTTTTTCAAATAACCAACTCTTAAAATTTTTTTTCCTATTGCTTTTCTATTTTCTATATTGTTTCGCTGATTTTTCTATTGTTTCTCTGTTTCCTATATCATTTATTTTTGTTCTTATTTTTATTATTTTTATGCTAATTTTGTGCTTAGTTTGTTCTAATTTTTCTTGTTCCTTGAGGTGTAAAATTATGTTGTTTATTTGAAAACTTTCTTCTTTTTAATGTAAGCATTTATCACTATAAATTTCCCTACTAGTACTATTTTTGCTGCATCCCATAAATTTTGACATGTTATGGTTGCATTTTCATTTGTTTCAGATATTCTCTAATTTCCTTTTAGATTTCTTCAATGACTCAATGATTATTCAAGAGTATGTTTTTAAATTTCTATATATTTTTGAAATTTCCCATTTTTTTGTAATTGATTTCTAGTTTCATTCTATTATGGTTGGAAAAGATACTTGGGATGATTTCAATCTTTTTATATTTTTTAGGACTTCTTTTATGACCTAGCATGTGATCTATCCTGGAGAATGCCGGAATGTGTGTGCTTGAGAAGAATGTGTGTCCTGTGCTGTAGAATAAAATGTTTTGTATATGTCTGTTAGGTTTATTTAGTCAATAGTGTTGTTCAAGTCTGCTGTTTCCCTATTTATTTTAAAGTTATAAGCATGTGTGATTGTACTAATATAATATAGATATTGTAAAATAATATATTAGAAATGTTTAAAGGATTTGATAAAATGAAAATATCTAGAAATTCAATGCTTTACCTTGAACCCCAATGCAGTCTTGCAAATTCCTGGAGTATACACCTCCCATGTGGCGACAACTGTGTTGCACCATCTTATCAAGAATGTTATTATACTCTCTTGTGCACAGTGTGCTATCATTTGTAAAGTTGTTTAACTACTGAGTCCTTTTATACTGTTATCTTCCTACAGGTAAAACTGGCTAAATATAAATGCTAATAAAAAGTGCTTTACTGGTGACATCAAATTCCTGACCATCACCCTCAAGCAGATCAATTAATGGTGACTGAAACTCATTCATTCTCTTGCTCATATGTCAGAGCTTATCCTCTCTCCTCAGAACACAACACCTCTGCCCACTCTTTATTCTCAAGTAATGACCTTGACTCCTATTTCTCTGACAAAAAAAAAAGCAATAAAAGGGGAAGCTCTCTGCATGTGTCTCCACCTCACCCACTTATCTGTGCCCTCAGCCTGCCTTCCAGTTACCATGGGTTGAAACTTCTGTGCTCTTAGCAAAAGCCAAATAATCACAGAAATAAGGATATTGCTTTCACATCTCTTTCTCTACCACTAGCAAAGAAACCTACTCTCACTTCCCCTGTTTTAAAAATAAAAAAACCTCTTGACCCCATTTCTTCCTTCAATGACTGTGTCACTCCTCTCGTCCCCTATATAACAACACTTAAAATTTATTTTTATTTGCTATTTATAATTTCTTCTTCCCATTATCTCTTAAACCCTCTCCAATCAGCTCTTTGCCCCCTAATCACTGAAAATGCTCTTGTCAGTTACATGGGTTGGTGAATTCCTAGTCCTTCCTACATCGCCCGTCAGCACATTTGATAAAGTTCACTATTCTCTGTTCCTTGCAGCTCTTTCATCCATTTACTCCTCTCTACTGCTTTTCCTTCCATCTCACTGTCTGATCCCCCTCAGTCATTTTTTCTTTCTTTGCTTGTGTTACTGACCTTTGCTCTGTAGAACATCTGGGGATGCAATCTTTGGGCTTCATTTCTTCTCCATCCACAACAATTCCCTGAGTGAACTTGTTTATTTCATGATTTCAAATTTTATCAAGTTGCCAGTGTGCTTTGTTTCTGGTAAGGACCCTGTTTCTGTCTTGCACGTTGCTACCTTCTCACTGTATTGTTACATGGCCTTTTCTTCGTATGTGCACATGCAGAGATCTCTCTTTCTCTCTTCCTCTTTTTATAAAACCAAAAATACTATCATATTAGAATCTCATCTTTATGACCTCATTTAACTTTTATGACCTCCTAAAAGCCCTGTCTCCACAACTGTCATACTGAGGGTGAGGGATTCAACGTACGAATTTTGGGAAGACACAGTTCAGTTCATAGCAGGAACATCTAAGCCCAGACTTTCCTTGCTACCTGAAGTCGAGCCAAGATTTTGCATCCCCACCCTCTACTTCTTTCCCAGGGACTGGAAGAACAAAATTCCACATGCTGGGATTTATCAATGGAAACAGAGTTAGCCTTTCAGAGCTGTAGGACAATGAAGGGACTGGTTGGGGTTGCCAGGGTCAGGGCCTATAGGTATATGTGTCACCACGTCATCAGAGCCCTGACCTCTGGTTTCCCTTTCCAGCTTGAACTCTGGAGGTCAGATACTACATCTATGACAACTGAAAAACAGTGAGAAGTTAAAGAGTTCCTTGGAGCTTTTCTATAGTCTTCCAGTCCACAGCCAGGACCCTCATCCTTTCAGCTGACACACACACAATTCCAACTATAACAAATACCCTTTCAGTTAAAAGTAATAAATCTCCTTTTGTTTAAGAAGTAGTCCTTTGGGATTTCTGCTTTTGCTCTCAGCAAACTCATATGAGGAAAATTGAATCCACATGGCCTGGAGAGAAGAAGATAAGCTAAGAAATTAGATGGGACCTAACTGCTTAGCAGCCAGGCTAAAGATAGGAAAGGAGGTTTGTGCTTTGTGCTAGAAACTCTTCATTTTCTTGGGACTACTGAAGACCCAGAAATTGTCCATTCTTTCCTATTTGTGTTTATTTCCTGGGCCTTGCCATACCTATTTCCCAGAGCCCCTGGTCCTGTGTTTAATTATAACAGGGTCTCATTCTCAGTTGGCAAATACCTTATCCCAAGTGTTAACCACTCAAGGTTTAACATAAGTGTGTTCTCAGTAAAAAAGGGGAAGAACTTTATAGAAATAAATTTCTAATAGTAGTTAAATAGTAAAAAATTGTTTTAATGAAAGTAAATATATATAAATATACATTTTTTAACAGAGACCACTTTGTGTCCTATAAGTCATATAATACATAGAGGTTATTTTTGTCACCTATAAGTTTGACCTACATTTGAACTCTCATTAAATATTGAGTCTAATTCTCTCTTTTTCAACAGTACAGAAAAATGATTAAGTGTAAGACAGCTACACGGTTTTAAGAGTTCAAAGCCTCTACTGCTTGTTGATCACTGGACAATTTACTTAACGTCACTAAATCTAGGTTTTCTGGTCTATAAAATAGACACCATATAGTACTTAACTAATAAATATACACAGAGACCTAGAGTTAATTTATATTTAGCAATTATCGTGGTGCCTGCTAGGTAGTAAATGCTCAATAAATGTTATTACGATTATTTTTACATTTTCACGAATATATTCCAGACCTGTAAAATGAGGATAATATTTATACTTACATCACAGGTTGCTGTATGATTACATATGTACATGTACAAGTATCTAAAACATTTTCTGGCTCATAGTATATATTCCATAAGAATTAGATATTCTTCTCCTACTTCACCTGTTTTCGGCCAACCAATTCATCAGTTTTTAATGTACTCTTTTTCTCTTAGACAATTATAAGAGGAAAATGTTTTCCATGATTAAATGGCCACTCAGTTTTCTTTTCTCAGATCTCTCCAAGGCAATGAATATAAAACCTAAGTGTTATTGACTAATGATAATAATTAACATTTCTTGCTTTGGACATAATTTGGGAGAATGATCCCCATACCAAGCCCTCACTCCTACCCCCATAGGCTTACATTGGGCATTGCCTCTCTCACACAGATTATACTAAAATTACAATGAATTTTCATGCCTTGAGGGCACAATTCACCAAGTGTAATGGGAAAGACAATTTTGGGAATTATTAAGGACAGATTATCTACTTCCCTATTAAAATGCCTATACTTCAAAAAAAAGAAATGTGTTTTCATGAAAGAGTTTTAGAGTGCCTTTAAACAAGAATCAACTTTATTTAACCTTTCCAACTTAACTGGCTTTCTATTACTAACTTTTGGATATTGTGACAAATTGGTTTTAAATTCATGAAGCTAAAGCAGGCAAATTGATTATTGTTTCTACTGGAAGGCAAATATGGCAGGATTGGCAAGGTGTGGCAGATGGAGTCTATTCAATTTACAAGTCTAAGTGAAGCTGGCTAGTTACAATGGAAAACCTTAATAACTGGAATTATAAACGATGTTCGATGGTTGTTTCATCAACCATGGATGAAAAGGAATTCCTTTTCATAAATAGAACATAAATAGTCTTAAAGGATCACCACCATCTAAAGAGCCATGGACTGGTGCATTAGTATGTTTAAACATTGATTCTAGATGTCTAGAATCAATTACAGTATTTCAATAATCTTGAATCTCTACCATTTTCTGAATGCCCCTGACTTGACTGGCAGAGTCAGGGAAGGGTGATGGTCAGTCTGTCAGGTGTTCCACAGAGTCAGGACTAGAGTCAAGTTTTACCTAAAACCATGGGCAATTCTTCAAGTGTCCTTACAAGGTAGAGAGTCAAGTAGAAATCTAAGGTCAGTAATTCAGAAGGGGATTCTGAAAGGATCACTCAGTCAAAGAGATGGACCAGATGTCAATATTTAACCGAAAATACAGAGGTAGGGGTCATATATTTAGGGAGTTGAAGAAGCAGAGAGCAACATGTCAGGCAGGAGAGCTGGGTTGTATGAAATGTGAGATGTGCCATTACCTGTGGCTGGCTTCTAGTGTTTTACATTACTCTTACATGTTTAATAAACCAGAAATGGAACAGAGACCAGATTGTAATGTAATCCCCTGAATGGTGGATGTACTGTGTCCATGTTCTAACCAGGAACTGTTACAACCACATCTTTTAACTATATTCAGTTCTATTATAAATATTAAGAATTGGTTATGGACATACACAAAAAAGAAAAAAATATATAAAATTATACATATTGTGGGGCTTCCCTGGTGGCGCAGTGGTTGAGAGTCCGCCTGCTGATGCAGGGGACACGGGTTCGTGCCCCGGTCCGGGAAGATCCCACATGCCGCGGAGTGGCTGGGCCCGTGAGCCATGGCCGCTGAACCTGCGCGTCCGGAGCCTGCGCTCTGCAACGGGAGAGGCCACAACTGTGAGAGGCCCGCGTACCGTAAAAAAAAAAAATTATATATATTGTTAATAACCTCTCCTGTCATCTTCACTTCATAAAACATTCTTTTCCCAAGCTCCCCAAAGGTAGGGACTGTGATATATTCACCTATGTAGACAACACAGTCCTAAACAGTATCTAAATTGGATTTATTAAATGGATGAAGAAAAATTATAGATGGTAGGAATGAGTTATCAGTGTCAGTGAACAAATCATTATTTTTATTGTGCAAATTATTATTTTTTTGTTGAACATATACTAGGATCTTTGCATGAAACACACAGCATATACAAAATTCAATATATATAAAATATATACTGGTCAAATTTTTTAAGAAGTACCTTGAAAATACTGTTACAGTTATCTAATAGATTTCTGCTTCCCATTATAGTTAATCCATAAACTTATGTGTGGGCGACTTAGAGAGAATAGCTTCTGGGAGAACACAGATTTTTGCGGTCTATGTTGCCTTGAGCTGGAGAAAGTTTTTCTAACTTGACATGGGAAAGCTTTCCTGAAAATGACAACAGTAATATGAGTCCATGACTGAGTGAGATTCCCATGTATAAGAAAGAGACATAATGAGCAAGTGACAAGTCATATGGGAAGCTGAGTTAATAGATTACATTCATATGGGACAGGGTGAAAACCAAATTTATTTTGAAAAATTCAAATTTTAATGATAGCCAAGAAACTAAACATTTAGCTGTTAACTTTCTATTGTGATTTTTAAAATTCCTCTTTGTTACGTACAAATATTCTTTTACCCTAAAATTACTTTTCTCTCTATTTCTTAATAGGGACCTGGATTCTTTATGGGCTCATGGGATCACTACTTTTCTGATAAAACTAAGCAAGGAGAGAGAGAGAAGAGTATGGACTCTTTCTCCTCATTTCTCAGTCCCATTTCCAGATCACTGAACATTATGCTCTTTCTCCTATTCAGCATTTAAGTCTTATTAGTACCATCATCTTTAATATACTGATGATCTCATTTTCTATCAGGAAGTATTTCCACAAAATAAATTACAGCAAATAATTCTTCATGTTACGCCCTCCCCTTTCATCAGGCCTCTGGGTTCAACTCCCACATTTGAAAACATAGAATTCTTTGACTTAATTCCTCATTCTTCCCCATGAATTTTTTTCCCCACCCATCCTGCAACATTTATTCTATACTCTAAACATGTAGGACTCCTCTCCATCCTGAAAACATACAATCTTACTTCTGAATTGACACATTTTCTCATCATTATTCCACTTAACTCCTTTTTCAAATTTTCCCCTACAATATCTTCTATCTCTGCTTGAACAGCCATAACTTCCTCCTCCTCTGAATACCTACACTCTCATACAGATATCCATCAATAAACAGTGAGAGACTTACTGGCTTAAAGTGCTTGAGCACAACCTCTGACTAATCATTGACTGAACACTAACATAGTACTAGGAAGTCAGGCTCAAAAAATAAACTTAGGGCTTCCCTGGTGGTGCAGTGGCTGGGAGTCCGCCTGCCGATGCGGGGGATGCAGGTTCATGCCCCAGTCCGGGAGGATCCCACGTGCTGTGGAACGGCTGGGCCCGTGAACTATGGCCACTGGGCCTGTGCGTCCGGAGCCTGTGCTCCACAACGGCAGAGGACATGGCGGTGGGGGGCCCGCGTACCGCAAAACAAAAACAAATTAAAAATATAACCTTATAAGTAAATATTTTAAAAAGTAAATGGAGCAGAGACATTAGTGACTGCACGATATGGGGAGTGGGGTGGTAGGGTTCACAGATTTAGTCCATTCAAGTTTCAAAGCAAAACAACAACAACTCTCAGAGAAAAATGTCAAAATCCAGAGTGGAAACAATATACTATCTAGAATGTCCAGAATTCAAATAAAAATTATAAGATGCACAAAGAAACAAAAATATGTGACTATATTTCAGAAACAACTGTAAATAGAAACAGTCTGAGTGTCACAGATATTGAATTTTTCAGACAAAGACTACAAAACAGCTACTTTAAATATGTTCAAAAAAATTAAGGAAACAACATTTAAAGAATTAAAGGAAAGTATGATACCAGTGATTTAAGAGCTAGGGAGTTTCAATAAAGATACAGAAATAAAAAAGAGCCAAGTGGAAATTTAGGTTGTATAAAGAAATATAGGTATACAGCATAAGGCGGTATAGAGCAATAGTTATAACACTGTATTGTTGTGTTTAAAACATCTATAAAGATATAATATATGAAACCAGGAGCATAAAAGATAGTGGAGGGAAAAGACATATAGAGGAATAAAGCTTCTATAATTTAGCAGAATTTAGATGAATATTATAATAACTATAATGGAAAACTTAGTAAAGGGACTCTACAAAAAGTTTGATATGGCGGAAGAAAGAATCATTAAATTCAAAGATAGATCAATAAAAAATACCCAATCTAAAGAACACAAAGCAAAAGAATAAAGAAAACTAAACAGAGCCTTGAAAACCTTTGGCACAGCATCAAGAATAACAATTTGCATACAATGTTATTTTTAGAAGAAAAGAAGAGAGAGAAAGAAGCAGAAAAAAAATTTGAACAACTAGTGATTGAAAATTGTCCATATTTGATAAAATTACTAGTCTATAGATACAAGAAGTACAAAGATCCTATGTAAGAAAAACACAAAAACAATCATATATAGATATCACATAGCCCAACAAAAGAGGAAATCTTAAAAGCAGTGAGAGAAGAGTCACTCATCACATACAGAGGAGCAACTATATGATTAACAGCTAACTTTGTCAATTAAGGATTCTATATCCAGCAAAATAATATTTTTTTCTAAAATGAAGGTGAAATAAAAGCATCCCCAGATAAACACTGAGAGAATTTATCATTTACAGACCTGATTTACAAGAAAAATACTGAAGGAAGTCTTCACCCTTAACAAAGTGACACCAGACACAAATTCATATCCAAAGGATGAAATGAAGAGCAATAAATATAGTAAATATGTAGGTAAACATATTTTAAATTATTTTTACTCATTTTTTAGAGTCTTTAAAAAGGCATAGTTATATAATTATAAATATAAATTATATTGTGTTGTATAAAGCACAACTATAACACTGTATTGTTGGATTTGTAATATATAGACATATAATACATATAACAGTAATAACAGAAAAGGAAGGTAGAGGAACAAGAGATATAGTAAACTTTCTATATTTTACTAAAACTAAGAATTATTTTTAAAGGCATTGGGATAAGTTAAGATGTATATTGTAATCCTTAGAGCATCCATTAAGAAAAAACTAAAAAATACAGTTAAAAAATCAAGACATGAATTAAATTTGTACACTAAAAATTTTATTTAACCAAAGGAAGGCAGTAAACCAGAAACAGAGGAACAAAAAAGACAAAGAATAAATAGAAAACAGGTAGCAAAGTGGCAGATGTAAATTCAACCATGCCAATAAATATATTAAGTGTGAATGTACTAAGAACGGAACATATTTGGTAGAGAGTGTCAGAGTGAATTAACAATAATCCAACTGTCCCGTCTAAAAAAGAATACTTTAGATAAAAAGTAAAATAATGGAAAAAGATATACTATGCAAGTAGTAAACATAAGAGCACTGAAATGGCTCATTAATATCAGATAAAAAAGCTTTATAACAAGAAATATTTCTAGAGACAAAGAGGGATATTTTGTATTGATAAAATACAAAGGACCTAGAATAATAAAACCAATTTTGAGAAAGAAAAATGAAGTTGGAAGCCTTATACTATCTGATTTCAAAACTTACTATAATGATATAGCAATCAAGAGAGTATTGTAGGGCTTCCTTGGTGGCGCAGTGGTTAAGAATCCACCTGCCAATGCAGGGGAAACATGCTTGAGCCCTTGTCCTAGAAGATCCCACATACCACGCCACAACAACAGAGCCTGCTCTCTAGAGCCCACGAGCCACAACTACTGAGCCCGCGAGCCACAACTACTGAAGCCTGCACGCCTAGAGCCCATGTTGTGCAACAAGAGAAACCATGGCAATGAGAGGCATGCACAACGCAACGAAGAGTAGCCCCCACTCGCTGCAACTAAGGAAAGCTCGCTCACGGCAATGAAGACCCAACGCATCCAAAAATAAAATAAATTAAGTAAATTAAAAAACAAGTGAGTATTGTAGATTTTTAAAAAGATAGGATTGTATTAGATCAATGATAGTCACAGAGATCAAATAAACATAATTGAGAGTTAAAAAACCAAACCTTTAAATTTATGGACAAGTTATCATTATTTTTTTTTTAAATCTCAGCTAAGCTTTTATGGATAGTAAACAGCAGAGTCATGATTTTTCTCCCACCCTCATAACTTTCCAAGAAAAAGAGGATATGCAGTTTCCATTGCAAATTTGAAAAAGTCACAAGCTTTAGGCAAAAATATTTTTCTTGGTGAAACATAAACAAAATTCCTCTGCAGAAAGAAAGTAAAGATGGGCACCATTGTCTACTACTACTCTTTTTTTTTTTTTAACATCTTTATTGGAGTATAATTGCTTTACAATGGTGTGTTAGTTTCTGCTTTATAACAAAGTGAATCAGTTATACATATACATATGTCCCCATATCTCTTCCCTCTTGCATCTCCCTCCCTCCCACCCTCCCTATCTCACCCCTCTAGGTGGTCACAAAGCACCAAGTTGATATCCCATTTTTTTGATGATGGCCATTCTGACCAGTGTGAGATGATATCTCATTGTAGTTTTGATTTGCATTTCTCTAATGATTAATGATGTTGAGAATTCTTTCATGTATTTGTTGGCAATCTGTATATCTTCTGCGGAGAAATGTCTATTTAAGTCTTCTGCCCATTTTTGTATTGGGTTGTTTGTTTTTTTTTTGATATTGAGTTGCATGAGATGCTTGTAAATTTTGGAGATTAATCCTTTGTCAGTTGCTTCATTTACAAATATTTTCTCCCATTCTGAGGGTTGGACAACCTATTTTTCACAGAGATGCCAAAACATTTCAATGAGGAAAGGATAGTTTTTCAACAAATAGTTCTAGGACAATTGACTATCCACACACACACAGAGACACACACACACAAAATAGCAGGTCCTTATCTGATACCACATAAAAAATAATCCCAAATGGATTGCCCAAATATAAGAGCAGATTTTATAGCTCTAAACTTTTAGGAAAAAAAATGCAAGAGAAAAACTTTGTGATTTTGGGCAAAGAGTTCTTTGACATGGCACCAAAAGTGCACACTGTTAAAGAAAAAATTGATAAATCAGATTTCAATAAAATTAAAATCTTTTGTACTTCAATTAAGAAATTGAAAAGATAGCCCACAGATTAGGAGAAAATATTTGCAAATCATATATCTGTTAAAGAACTTGTATCCAGAATATATACAGAACACTTACAGCTCAACAACAAAAAGCTGAATAACACAAATAAAAAATGGACAAAGAATTTAAATAGATGTTTCTCCAAAGAATATGTACAAATAACCAATAAAGCCATGAAAAGTTGCTCAACATTGTTAGTCATTAGAGAAATGCAAATCACATCCACAGTGAGATGCCACTTCACATCCACTAGGATAATCATAATAAAAAAAAAAACAGACAATAACAAGTGTTGGTGAGGATCCCTTATCCTTGTCGGTAGGAATATTAAATGATCCAGCGAATCTGAATAACAGTTTCTTAAAATGATAAATATAAGCTTATACCACCCAGCACTTCCACTCCCAGAGTTTTATCCAAGATAAATGAAACATATGTTATATAAAACATACGTTAACATAAAGGCTTGTACATAAATGTTCGCAGCAGTATTATCATAGTCAAAAACTAGAAACAATTCAAACGTTTATCAACTGTTAAATGGATACATGGTATCCATACAATAATATGGTTCATCTATACAATGGAATACTATTCACCAATAAAAATGAATGAAATATTAATGCATGCTATAACATGTGTAAACCTCAAAACTATTGTTTTTAATTGAAAGAAGTCAAGCACAAAAGATCACATATTGTATGTTCCAAATATTTATATAAAATAACCAGAAAATGCAAATTTGTAGAGATAGAAGCAGATCAGTTTTTGCCTGTGGCTTCAGGTGGGACCACAGACTGACTGCAAACAGTCTGAAGGGACTATTTTGGGAATATAGAAAGGTTCTAAAACTGGATCGTGTTGATGGTTTCATAGTCCTATAAATTTACTAAAAATCATTGAATAAAAAATTGGATAAATTTTATAGTGTGTAAGTTCTACTCCCATTATCTGTTTAAAAATGTGCAACATAGATGATGTTGGATTTTTCCCATTGCAACCAATAGGGGCACAAGATTTCTGTTTTCCCTGTTGTTTTACTTGATCTTTTGGTCAGTTGGTACCTACTAGATTTATCCACTGTAAGAAACCTTTTTCTTGCATAATTAATACGTAATCCATGGGGTGATATTTTGATACTATGGGAATATCATGTTCCCACTAAAATTCTTGCTATCTAATTTAAAAATTTTCTTCTTCAATTTCCCCCTCCACCCAATTAGAACTCTAAAGAGTGCTGAGTGTATTAATAAATATTTCCCATAAGTGCTGGTGAGATGAAATCTCATCATAATTATCTGGGGACACTTGAGAGTCCTGTGACGGATGTGCTGATGAACCAAAAGTGACAAGGAGAAAGACTCTGGCTCGAGCTGGCATTGTGCCATTGGGTAGCATTTATAGGTCCACTACATAGTCAGATTCACTCTCTCCAACTGTAAAAATAATTACCTGCTTCCTAAGAGTTCCGGGAAAATTAATTTCCTAATGACTTTAAAGATGTTTAAAGATCAAAAGTTCTACATATATGCTAATATTATTATCTCAAATTGTTCTCTTGCTCCAGACTGAAACTGAGATGATGGCTAAATCACAGCATCATAATGAAACCACGTGATTCACAATCACTTTAACACTCAAGCAGCACAAATCTAAATGGTGGCACCGCAGCAAGAATGTGCAAGAATCAGGGTAAGTGGTTCCCTGATTCTTAAAACCTAGGTGTGCATTTAATTGAGCCAACATTCATTGACTCTCCAACCATGTCTATTTCCCTGTGGGTAAAGTATTGGACTTGGTCCCACTCTCAGATTCAATTTCTATTTATTACTTTCCATTATTAATTCTGAATTTGTGAAAATCTTTCTCAGAGAGAAAATAAAAGTATGCAAAGGAGATAATTATGTCATGCTGAAGAGATGCTGATATAGGCAATGAGGAGACCTGGGCTCGAGCCCTGATAATAATGGGTTCTGACCCTAGGTGAGGGATCACCTCTCTATGACTCTGGTCACCAGTCACACTGAGAAGTGGCTGTGGCTCTAGCTGCATAAGTTATTGGTAATGCATGAAGAACTGCAGAGACCATAGCAAAGCCCAGGCTATAATGAGCAAGTGAAAGAGGGGGAGGCAGGAATGCACGCTCTGTAGAGGGTGATGCTCCAGCCCTCTATGAATCAGTCTTTAGTTTTCAGCTACCTACATAGTTATGAGCATAGATAGAAAAAGGAGACTTGGTACTAACTGAGGTTTTGTAGATTGTTTACAAAGGTGGCTGCAATAATTCTACCCTCCTCTGTGTGCAAGCCCCTTTGCAATGTGATCTTGCCACGCCACCTATTTTAAAAAATGGGATTTTTCTCATCTCATGCATCTGGGCTCACCTTGGGATTTACTTGGACCAAGAGAATTTGTTTCAGGAGATATTGTGTAACTCCTGAGCCTTGGACTTAAGAGGTATTGCAGTTTCTTTCCTCACTTGTTGGAATCTGAGACAACTGTGCTGTGATGGAGACCAGGAGAAAAGTCCACATGGGGAAAGACCCAGCTGTCACAACGAGTCCTGTAATCCCCCAGGGTTGAGCCCCCCGCTATATGAATGAGCTGTGGCAGGGCCAGCAGAGGAGCCACCTGGGCAACTCACAAACTCATGAGAAATGACAACTCTTGATAACATACTCAAATACCAACAATAAATTGTTAAGGGCTGGAGTGGTGGAAATAGAAAACTGAAACCGAAGATCTCTAACAGAGATGTCTATTGAGCACTTACTATGAGCAGGCACTTGGAATCCTCTTAATAACCCTATGGGTTAAACACTATTCTTACTTTTATTTAACAGATGGGAAAACTGAGTCAGACAGGGCTTAACAATTTACCAACGCTTTTGCATATACTAAGTGGTACAGCCAGGATTCAATCCCATGCAATTTTTGCTCCAAGGTCTATGTCTTAATCCTTTCATAAGGCTGCATATTGTAGGCATTTTCCCCATGGCGTGTAGGGCATCCCTTTGGTTTCTGAATTTTTCCAGGTGGAATTAGGCATGTGCAGCAATAACCTTTCACTCACTAAAGGCTGTCCAGCAGTCTCGTGTCAAAAGGAACCATGAAACCTCCTTTCAGAAGGCTGTAGGACTATGGGTGTATTTTTAGAATGTTAACAGACCATTATCAATCCTGAGTATCCATTCTTGAGACACACTTCAGTTAGGAGAGGCCGTGGGGTCATAGGGTCCAGACATGCAGTTCTGGGTAAAAACGAGGACAGAGTTTGTATTGCCAAACTTGTTTATGGGGAGTTCAGAGCTGGACACCTTAAAGCAGTGAGCTGGTAAAGCTGGGAACAGCCACACATTTCCCCAATGTATGGACCAGAGAGGAAGTCACAGCTGTAATGTGATCTGATCTGACAACAGTACAAATGAAGTGTCAAAAGCAATTACCTTCTATACACAAGCAGATAAACAATCATCTGCCCTCAGTCTTGGATCCAGGCAATCAAGAAAAGGAGATACTGAAAGAAATGTGATGCTAAAATGTCAAGTCTGGACACTGAGTTTCTTTCTTAAGACAATAACAAAAACAGCTCTTGATAAAGAATGAAATCAACATTGTGTTAGGATCATTGTGATGAGTAATATCTCCCTCTTCACTGAAATATCCATGGGCATCAATTTATATAAAGCGGAAAATATAATTGCAGAATTGACCTGGATTGGAAATGTGAAGAAGCTAAAGTTAAAGAGTCATTTATTTGGAAAAACTTTCATTATTTATTGATGGGAGTTAATAACCACGAAGTATTTTCACATCCTCTGTAATATCTCTTAAAGTAACAGTGGAACATTTATCGGATGCAATTTTAACTTCTCAAGGAATCGCTCTGATTAATATTTTTAAAGTCTCATCATTTAGGGTTTTACTTTAAAGACTGAAAACACTTTCAAAGACAGAAATTGGCGAGTTAAGCAAAAATTAGATGCATCAGCAAGAATATTTCCGGGCCTGCCCCATACACTGTAATTCTGTATGCTAGTAGTAAGGAAACTCTAGATCTCTATGTGAATATGACTATGTGGAAAGATATCTCCAGCTCAGAAAGGATTCTATGTGGCAGTAACTCTAGCTATTCCTTAAGAATCTTTGAAATTATGGATGTCAGGGTAAACACTGGGAGAAGTAAATGAAAATGACAGTAGCCAGAAGTTATTAAGGGCTTATTTACTATCTGGTAAGCAAAATGAATAATATCTTACAGTTCTTAGAACAGCCTAATCAGGTAGTCATATTTTGCATTGTTGCAACAAAACAGGCTCAGAGAATAAGGAAGTTCTAGAAGTTCAGAGCAGGTACCGCTTGGACTTGACACTCCTACATTCTTAGGATGTGTGTAGGAAACTGGGTTCTTTGGACCCATACCAAATCAACACTCCAGGCTTAGCTCAAAATACCTCCACAATAATCACATCTTGGCTTCTTTGTGGCTCCCTCCCAAGTCACCAACAATGTCCATTATGGGCCCAGTCCTATTTTGCCTTTGTTAAGGAACAGGGAATTTGGTAATAAATTTAGTCCACTGTCTTGAGAGGTGTGGAAATAATCTCCTTTCCATCTATTGAGGAACTGACACATTGCTTATGTCTCCTATGTTTTCACTTTTCATCATTCATTTAAATTTTTTAATTGAGCACTTACTATGTACAAGGTGAAATGTTATGCATTAATGAATCAACAACAGACAAGACATAAATGCTTCCTGCTTTAAACATGGAATTGCAGAGGCAAATATGAAATACAAATTGGTATTAAGTCCTACAAAACAGAAGTCTATGATGCTATACAGCTGCCTTGTCCAATATAGTAGCCACTAGCCAACTATGGCTATTTAAATTTAAATTAGCTAAACTAAACTAAACTAAACTATGTTAATTCTGTCACACCAAATACATTTTTTAGCATGCTCAGTACCTACTTGTGGCTACTGCTTCCGTAATGGGAAGCACAGATATAGAACAATCTTATTATTGCAGGATATTCTATTGGACTGCTCAGCTATAATCCCTTGTATTTTCATCATAAAATTTATAACTCTCTAGTTTACTTATATGGATTTATCTGTTTCATATCTGTCTATTCCACTAGAACATAAACCCAGTGGAGGCAGGGCTTTGTTCTCTTTATCACTTTTCCCTCAGTGCCTAGCACATAGTAGGCACATGACAAATTTATTGAATAAATGAATTAATGAACTAATAAACTAAGCTGGAAAGGCTTTTAGGAATTCAGTTTTGAATTACTTAGAAGAGGAACTGGGGAAGGAAGAACATTTTAGAGAGGCTAAGTGAAGGACTTGATATCCCCTTGAGGAAAAGAAGATGATTCTCTGTCCTTGGAGCTAGGCAGTGAATGAGCTAATGCAGGAAATCATAATGGAAGATGAGTTGGCCAGGTGGTGGCACCTGATCATGGAGGGTCTTGTGAAAAGTGGTCTTCCTCTTTCTCTATTTCTGCTCTGTTGGTCCAGTCTGGACAATATGGGACTGGACCATATAGTTCCCATGCCTGGAATTTTAATTTCTTCCTGTTGCCAGAGGTTTACTCTAAACCCAGGCTGGCTTGACCAGAGCCTGAGACCCTACCTTCCCCCTGCCTGATGCTTCCTTTGCCCACAGTCCTTTGTGTACTCTGACAGAGCAATGCTCCTTTGTTGCCAAAACCTTCATCAGTGTGGGTCTCCCTTTCTTGTCATTACCAGCAACTGCCTAAAGTATATTTGAGCTCACTACACATTTTTGGATAGTTTAGCTCCCCATAGAAGTCATCCCCTGGAGTTCGTATGTTCTCTAACTCATGCCCAACTCACACTATACCTTCTCCTTCCTGTTTCCTGCCAGTCAGTTGTGCTGAAGTCCCAGCACACCTTGCCCCTGAGATTGTCTGGCTTCTAAAAACGTCCTGCACGTCCACCTGTGTGCTTTCCAGTGGCATAATGAGGACGCACAAGTGTACCTCAGATATGTCTCATTATGGAAGTCAGTGAGCTGAACCCTTCATTCTAAACTCTGTTCATCTCTTCAGGGATAAATGAGATGTCTCTGCTCTGCGAAGCCCAAAGGAGAGGGTAGAGAATTGAAATCAATAGGAAATCAACAGAGGTTCTCTAAGAAGTAGCACCTTGTGCCTAATGACCACTAAATCATGCTGATTTTAGCTGTGATGAACTGTGTTATACTAATTTACATTTTTAGTAATTTAGACACTTGGCATAAGACTTTAAGAAAACAATTTGGAAATACAGAAAACTAGCAGTAAATATATGACAGCAACCTAATTTGTATGTATGTACTTATATAATGTATGTTACATATGTATGTATGTGTGGATAGATAGATAGATAGATAGATAGATAGATAGATAGAGAGGTAGATAGATAATGAATGTTGCTAACCTCTTTTCTCTGTGCTAAGAAGAATACCCTTTTCCCCACTCAACTTTCCCTACTCTGACTGTTTCCAGGGAGCTTTTGGCAGGTCATCTCTGGGCCTCTTAATAGATTCAGACGAGGTAAGAGCTGGATTTAGGAAGATTAGAAAGTCATTGACAGGAGAGTTAGGGGATGATAGCACAAGCTTCTATGGACGGAATTAGATGCGAAAGGGGGAGGAAAATTGGAATAGGAAGAAGAGAGTTTGAGTTGGTGGTAAGTATGTGTGGGGATGAGGAGGGAGACATGGATTTGTGAAAAGAAGATATTAAGTTTTGCTTCTTAAAATGATATTAAAAAAATAATGCAGTAAGCCTTTATACCTCTTTCAGTTATTTTTCTATGCTGAGCTGATTTTTTTTTTTTTTTTTCAGGCTGGGTACTGTGCTGAGATAGGGTTATAAGAAGCGCTCTACACGGGTGTATTTCAAATGTTTAGCTGATAATTTTGCCCTGAAAAAGTCGAAGTCAAAGAAAAGTTATATGCAGAAACATATACATCTAAGCATTCCTAATGATATCAGAAATCGGGAGACATTTATGTTGCCACCAAATAGGAAAAGGATCCAGTAAATTGTGTTTCTCAACTGGCTAGAAACATCATCAACAATAATACTGCTCAACCTTTATTGGACTCCTTGTATGTGCAATTTTCCAAGCCCTTTGCATATAATAACCCATTTAGTTTTCACAGTAACGTTATGAGGTAGATGTTTATCATGTCCATTTTCAGATGAGGATGCTGAGGCGTAAACAAGTTAAGCAACTTGACCATGGTTACAAAGCTAGTGAGTAGCAGAGCATTTCAAAACCAGGCGGTCTTATTTCAGGGTCAGTACGGATTGAGTATGTCATACAGCTGTTAATATTGTGTCACAGACTTATATAAAAATGCAGAACCTGGGCGTTCCCTGGCAGTCCAGTGGTTAGGACTCTGTTCTTCCACTGGAGGGGGCAGGGGTTCGATCCCTGGCCGGGGAACTAAGATCCAAAAAAAAAAAACAGAACCAAAATTTTGTGAGATGTTATAATCACAGATGCTCACAAATCTATGTGGATGTGAGTTAGGTCTAGAAAGGAGTCATGTTGTGGTGAGATCATGGCTGACCTACTTGATTATTTTGAACTTTCATGATATTATAATAATGATTTTTACCAACAAAAGCACAAAACCGGGATAATTAAACAAATGCAAATTTGAAAGCCTATTCCAATTATTTGCTTAATTTTATATATTTATTTGAAGATGATTCTCCTTGCTACTTTCTCTCTTTTAAAAATACTGTCACATCCCTCTTCTTTGGTAGGATTTTTTAAAATGGTAATTAAAGCCACATATAAACATATGGTTATGTCTAGTTATATAATTAATGTTAATATATGGCATGTAATCATCATCTAATTTGAATTATATAGAATGTGGTGACATAATTATAACATGTAATGATGGAAAGATCCTTATTTAAGCCGCGTGAAATGACTACACTTGGAACTGGATGATTCTTAAATTACAATTTCCCAGTTGCTCTAAGGGCCCTTCAGGGACAGGGACTGGCTGAGCTCTGCTTATTGTTACGAGGAAAAAAGAAAACAATTTAAATACATGAGAAAATAATATAATGTGAAGTGTGATGTTTCTTGTTTTAATCAGACAGAAAAGAAAGATTAACCAACTGTTATTTTTATATGATTTGTTAAATAAAAATTACTTTCAAGCTGAGACAAAAAAATATATTACTGCAGGCTGCCATTTATGTGCATCTCATTGGTCCACAGAGAGCACATCCATTAATCACGGAACAGGGCGCAGAATGAAACTACCGCCATCCTGGTTATCTTTACCGCCCGCCCTCCATGTCACCCCTTCACTCTGGTCCCTTATGACTGTTTTTCTGGGCCAGGCATCCTGTTACAAATGTCTCATCCTTTGCAGAGTGTTCTGCTTCTGGAAAGGGCAAAAGATGACAGCCTCATCTTGCAGCCATAATTGAAAGGAGGGACGTGAACTCCCCTTCACTCTGGAGAAAGTAATGAAAGTTCCCGAGGCTCTGGCTAATGACAGGAAACGCATAAGTGGACAAAGTATCAGGTATCAAGAAATGAGTCTGGGAGTAATAAAACAAATTAGGGAAGAGAAAAATGTAAGCTAAACATGAAAGTGTCCTCTTGAGCCGACCTGTATTAAGTTGTGGAATCATCTGCCAAGGAGAACGCTCTGAGCCGCCCACGTTTAATAATTGAAAACCCCACAGGTTTACACACTGGAGATGAGACGCGGCATGATCTGCTATGGAATATTTTTGTTTTGCTCTGATTCACTGAAACCTCAAGAACTGCCTCAGCACTGGGGCCCGGAGACTTGGAATGGATGCCCTTGATTTAGAAGTTGTTTTTGCTGTGTTTTTCTTTCTTACTTTAAATGTCCTGCCAGAAACTCATTCAGAAAACCCATCGTTCTTGTAGAGCCCTGTTTAGGAACCCCAGCCTTCCCTGCAGGGTACCCTCCCCAGAATCTGAGTGGTGAGGAAGAACCCAGCTACCCAGGGTGGTAGAGTCACGGCTCCATCCCTGACCTTGTCTGTTATAGAGGATGAGTCACTTTATCCCTCTAGATTATTTATTCATATGTCAGATAAAGGCGTGAACTAGACAAGCCCAATGCTACCTTAGGGTAAAAATAGACCTTTCCTGTTAGAAGCCCCTATGATTCAAGCACTGAGCCATCAGAAAGGTCGGCATTATCTCAAGGGCCTGATGGCAGCATCAACCTCCACGTCAGCCCTGGGATTCCAGCCTCTGGCTATGTTAAGCTCCTCATGATAACATTTGCTCAACCCACAGGCTCAAGCCAAACCAGGACTAGCACCAAACCAGAAGAAAAAGTGGGACGTGACTTGAGGCCGTGCTGAAATAGGAATTGTCCTGATCTCATGTCCCAGCAGGTCAGAGTTTGGGGGCCCCATCCCACCCAGGACCAGGCCAACCCAAGGGAGTACAATTGCCATTAGTTATTTTCTGCTTTATTTGGGTGCCTCTAAGCATGGCCCTGACCACTGCAGCTCTCCCCTCGGGTCCTTAGAGGTTAGAAGAGCCATTCTGATCCTTAGTCGGGCTCTTCTGAGAATGAGCAAGGAAGGTGGAAGGGGTGGTCCTCCAGGTTCCTGGGGATGCAAAGGCTGAAACAGCAGGGGCTCTAGACATTCCTTGGGGGCTGATGTTCCCTGTTTGCCACCATGAAGATGATCCTTTCCAGAGGCAGAGGTAAACTGGACTTGAGAGGATGAGAGAAGGGTGAGGTTGGTATAGGTCTGCCCTTGGTTTTCTCGGGCATCCAGGTCCTACCAGCCCTGGTGTAGTGGGGTCCCAGTTAGTATCCTAGATCAGGCCCCGTGTGCATCAGAGGGTAGACCCTGGATCCCCTCTAATTCATCCCAGCTTGTTCTGGGAGCCCCAGTAGATCTCGTACATGTTCTAAGGAAGTCAGCCTTCCTGGCAACCATTTCCCTTCTCCTGAGGTTGTCATCATCTTCATGGGGGTCCCTGGGTTGTAGTCCAAATACATACTTGTCTGCTCATGGATTAAGATGCCACCTTCTGTCCCTGCTGCAGATCCCCCCTTCAGATATGTGAGGAATTCTGTCTTTTCATGCTTCTCTGCTCCATTGTCCTCTGACTGTGGATTTGCTGAAGTGCAGCAAACATGGTACATCATCTAACAGCTACACAAAGAAACAACCACACACCTAGTCCTTTATCCACATGTTAGTAACGCTCCTTTTCTGTGTACTTGTCATATGTTCTTTTAACACAAACCTCCTCACCCACTGGCCGTGAAACAGAGCAGGGCACTATGGTTCTTTCCCCCCGTGTCCTCAGCCCGCCTTTTGTCTGTGAATAAAACTTTAGGCGAAGAATAAGTTTAATCAAGGTGAGAAAATGCAAAAACAAAGGAAAACTGTCTGCTGAGACTAAATAATAACAGTTTAGTCATTAGGAATAGCTAAGGACCTTTAGTTCCTCCTCAAGGGCTGTAGATAATATTCTGAGCCATATCCTGTGAGCTGTCCTGTAGATACTGAAACCCCACCAGGTGGAAGAAGTTAGCTACACAATGACCAGACTGTAGCCATGACGTAAGCTGCCACAATTCCGAGAACTGGCCTCAAAGAAATGGAAACAAAGCAACCCCGGGACTGAAGGCTAACTGTACCTAAAGCAATCAAGATGACGCTGGTCAGACCACTGATGACCAATTTCAAGATGACTCTCAGAGCTGACTGTGCTGTTTCTGCGTGTAGCCCCCTCCCTCCGTCTATAAAAGCTCTTGTGCCCTGTCTTGGGGGGTGGTGTGGAGACGGCCTTTGGACAGGAGTCCACCCTCCCCTCCTTACCCCCCTGGTTGCTGGCATCCAAAATAAAGCAAATTTTCCTTTCCACCAACCTTGCCTCTTTATTGGCTTTTGAGTGGCGAGCAGCCGAACCCCACTTTCAGTTACAGCCATGTGCTTAAAGTTGTAGGGGCTGGGGATGGAAAGCAATCTAAGACTGACACATTTTCCTTCAGGCCCCAAGTATCTCTATTATTTGAACACATGGTTTCTGGAACAAGCCGTATGCATGGCCCCTCAAGCATGGAGATGCCTGCTGGGCTGTCCTGTAGCTGTTCCAGGCTCAATGAAGAAAACCTGTATGTCTCAGCAGGAACACGACTTAAGGCAGATTCTGGGCCTCTAGGTCCAAGGGTCAAGCAAATGACAAAACTGTTCCTGTGTGTTGTGTGTATTCACATGATATTAAAATTGACATTATATTTAGGGAAAATAGACACAGCACACCCATTTGAGGTTCCAGGATAAAATGTGAATTTTCAAACTAAGTAAGCTAGAGCTCATTGCACAACTCCTGGGCCCTTCAGAGTCCCCTTTTCCAGTCCAAGGCTATAAAAGCATTGAAGGAATTACAGAAATAAAATTTTGGTGATGGATTTTTGGAGAAAGCTGTGGAATCTTGTCAGTACCTCTTCCTGCCCCATTCTCAGGCCAAGCCAAGGGCACTGTCCCCTATCTAAACTCTAGTAGCAGGAAATTCAGCAGACCACTTGGAGAGTGATATATGCTCTGACTGCAAGAGGTGAGGAAGAAAGAGAGAAGATGGAAGAAAGAGAAGTAGCTGTAGGAAGAGAGAAGATTTCACATTAATTTTTTCAAGACTAATTTTTTAGAGCACTTTTAGGTTCACAGCAAACTTGAGGGGCAAGGCACAGAGATATCCCACATAACCCCTGCCCCTGGACATGCATAGTCACCTTCATTATCAACATCCCTACCAGAATGGTACATTTGTTACAACTGATGTACCTGTATTGACACATCACAACCACTTAAGGTCCATAGTTCACATTAGTTTTAACTCTTGATTGTTTCACATTCCATGGGCTTGGACAAATGTATAATGGTATGTCTCCATCATTATAGTATCATACAGAGTATTTTCACTGCCCTAACTTTTCTCTGTGCTCCATCTATTCTCCCTGACCCCTGGCAATGACTGATCTTTTTGCTGTCTTCTTAGTTCTGCCTTTTCCAGAATGTCATACAGTTGGAATAAATACAGTATGTAGCCTTTTTAGACTGGTCCCTTTCACTTAGTAATATGAATTTAAGATTCTTCCATGCCTTTTCATAGCTTGATAGCTCATTTCTTTTCAGCTCTGAATAATATGTCATTGTGTGGAAGTATCACAGTTTACTTACCCATTCACCTATTGAAGCACAAGTTGGTTGCTTCCAATTTTTGGCAATTATGAATAAAGTTGCTATAAACTTTCATGGACAGGTTTTTGTGTGGATATAAACTCTCAACTCCTTTGGGTAAATACCAAGGGGCACAATTGCTGGATTGGATGATAAGAATGTGTTTAGTTTTGTAAGGAACTTGTAAAGTGGCTGAACAATTTTGTGAAATCTAGTTTTGATCTGTCCATTTCTGAATAGAAACCGTATTTGCTATTTGAAGCGACCTGCATGCCTGTCTCTTTCCTAAGAACAGAGCAAGACACAGAACTTGCCAAACCAGTGGGAGACGATAAATAAGTCATTAAGTAAACTAAACTTGTCCAGCTCCTGCTTGTAAGACATTTACATTGTACAGCAGGCAGCATCTACTAGAAACCATTTGTTCCTCAGGTCACATGAATAGTCCAGGCAGTGTAGACTGGGGCTTGAATTCTGCTCTTGTTATAGTCCTTAGAAAAATGTCTTACCTTTCTAAGCCTCAGTTTATCCATCTGTCAAACAGAGATTATAGTGCCTGCTTTTAAGGTTGTCATAAGGACTACATGAATCAAATCAGCAAAGTACAGTCACTTAACTCATGGTCTGGCATATAGCTAAGTAGTCAATAAATGTGAGTTCTTCTTTTTCTTTTTCTTTTTTTTTTTTTTGGAAAGGGAGAAAATCATTTTAGAATAAAAGCTGAAAAGTTTTAGAACCAAAGAATTCAGCATGGAGCTTCTTAGAATAACTAAAGCTTGGGAACCCTTTAATTGTTTTGAACAATTAGATTGAACATATGACCAAGGACACGAATAAGAACAAATATGGATTCAAAGCGCAACTCTGTGGGAAAAAATATATATCCTCATGAAGTTTCTCAGTTAGGGAAGGAGGCCACCTCAGAACTTCCGTTTAACAGCTGTAACGAGAGCTCAATTTTATTGAGCACTTTATACATGCTATGGTTCTTACCACTTTATTTACAGGTGTCATTACCTCCTCCACCTTCACAGAGGAAGAGACTGAGGCACAGAGCAGTCCAATCACCTGCCCAAGGCAGTTACTCTGTGACAGAAGCAGGTTTTGCATTGAGATGAGCCTGTGCTCTAATCTACTGCTGTGTAGACCTGCCTTTTGAGACGTACCGAACGGGGACTGGCTCTTCCTAAAATGCCAAGTGAACAAGGCCTTGGGAAATTGTTTAGCAGTAACAGGCACGTCCCAGGAACGGCTGCTGAATAGAAACAGGGACAGCCAGACAGCTGCTTCCTGATCTAATGGCCTCCCTTTCTTAGGGCTGGCTTCTACATCTTTTACGTGGATCAAATTTGAAAGCGGGGCTATGTTTCTTCTGGATCCAGGCAGCGACCTTGAATACAGGAAACACTTAGCTATTTATCGCTGTCATAAATTTCTGTGGTGTGCTGTGAAAAGCTGAGGATGTTGCCAAGCAGGAGTCTATCAATACGGTCCAAAAGTCCTCACTGCATCCCAGTCCCAATCTGTACATTGATTATATTTTCATAAAAGCAGTAAAAACAAGTTTAAACAAATTTAAAAAAATGAAGCTTAATGCTACTCACTAAAGATATGTATGTGTATGTGTGTTTAATATATCAATTTATAGTTGAAAGCCAGACTGTGTCTTCAACCATATAGTAATTTGTCCTCAGAAGGAAAACTGATATGTACTCATGCCTAGCCATGGAATAGCAGAATTGGCAATGTGATTGTTTTATTCATAATTTAGGCAATTTATGCAACAAATAAATAAAAAATATTTTAAAACCAACCGGGAAGAACTCATGTTTCATAATAGTATTAAAAACTAGCATCTGTGAGTTACACACCTAATTTTAAAAGGCTAAATTATTGGCTGGCAATTCGAGGGCATTATCTCTTGTGTGGAATTATTTGCTTTGGATGGTTGATCAGGATTTTATGTTTTAGCCCTATACCAGATTAGTATTTTATTTTGATCAACCCAACTCTAATATCACTGAATATCACAATCATTCACTCATATATTTTCTAGTTTTTGCTTATTTTGGTAATGGTAAAGAATTTAACAAATAAAAATGTCTTTCAAAAACAGGGCTTTTTTTAATGTTGTTGATACAATTTTTTACTGTGTAATTCTGACTACATTGTACACATACGACTAATGATGTTTGTGGATTCCTTCACTGAGTCATTCGTTAAACATATATTTATTAAGCCAAAATATAGGCCAGGAACTGTGTTAGCTACAAGAGGATAAAATGATGGGCAAAATGGACACACTTTTTAAAATGGTGCTTATGGTCTTGAGTAAGAGTTGGCAAACTTTTCTTTAGGCTCTGGGGACCATACAGTTTCTATTGCGACTGCTTAACTCTGCTATTACAGTGCAAAGGAAGCCATAGGCAATATTCAAAAGAATAAACATGTCTGTGTTCTGGTAAAACTTTACAAAAACCGGCAAGGGACTGGCCTTGGATCTCAAGCTGTAGCTTTACAACACCTGGTCTAGAGGGAAAGCGGAATAGTTATCAAATAATCAGGAAGATTATTTGCAAAGGTAAGCTTGCAAACTGTAAAACTGTATTTCGCTGAGGGCCATTGATGAGAGATGCATTTGATGGTCAGCATGAACAACTGACCGTCTGGACTGGTTCCATGTGGACAAAATGGTCTGATAGGTCTTTCCTGGGAGAAGGACGATTGAGCTGACAGCAGAATGATGGAACAGAAGTTATTTGGCAAAAAAGAAGAGTTCTCCATGCAGAGGTAACAGGATATGCAACAGCCTTGCAATACAAAGGTGTTTTAACTTTAGGAAGTGAAGGAAGGCCATCGAAAGATGCAGAGGTGGGCAAAGCTTTTTAGATGACCGCATGGAGAATTATGCCAAGGCCAGGGGTCCTTTATTAGGTGCCTCCAAATGGTCAACCCTGAACTTCCACTTGTAAATCTGAACTGGGAGCCCAAAGCTTGGTCGTTGCCCCCAAACCCAAGGTGAGGCTGTGTGGTTGTCATACGTCTCCTGAAAGTATGAACTTGACCTTTGCTCATCTACTGCTCCAAGCTCAGTGAGGGTGGGCACAGGGCTGGAGGCAGTCTGGTAAAAAGCAGATGTGCTGGGGTGGAAGGCGGGCATCCAAAGACTCACTTGGAGTCTCAGCTCCTGCTAATGTGATCTCCAAGAAGTCATGGATATCCATGATGTAAGAACTTTAGAGACCACGTGGCTCTTTGGTTTTCACATTGGGTTCTGCAGAGGTACTTTGGAGGACCCGGGTGAGTGGGGAGGACACAGTGGGCTCCCAGGGCTTTAAACCAATTTGTTCCATGTGATCTATGAAAAGAGACTTAACCACTGAATAATATTCCAGTTAATAAAGGTGTCTAAAGGGAGAAAAAGATTGAACTGTATTGCACCACTGCCACTTACTTTCTTGGATGAGGAAAGCGAGGCCCCGTGAGGTTAGACAATTTGCTCATTAAGAACTGACCCTTAGGCTGCTCTCTTTCCACCTTCATATGACTCCAGGCCTGTCAGAAAGCCTGGCTAACACTGTCCAAGCAACAATTTCCTTACCTGGAAATGACTGTTGTAAGACATGTAGCCAAGGGAATGGAGTGGAGGGCAGCAAGGTACTTTCAAACTACCTGAGCTGGCATGGAAACAAGATGAACTGAAAAGGAATGTTCATGGAATTTAGGTGCTTTGAGGGCTTAGGTGCCTCATAAAATCCTAGTGAAGGTGCAATAAACAGGACCAGAGATGCATAGAGGCCCAGGAGCCTGCATAGGAAATTAGAAATGAGGTATGGCCCATGGTGAGAGGCAACGGGAGTGGTGGAAAAAGTGGGGAACCAGCCCTCCCTGGGAAAAAGAACAGAGACTTGGAAAGAATTTCTCAGGCAGTCATTGACTGCTGTGGAACCTTTTGGAAAAGCTTGGGCCTCTGTGGGCTGGTCCTGTATTGTAGACCCTGAACCTGCCCTCTGAAATAGGCATGGGTCCATCCTGCCTTCCTCACAGGGCTGTGGTCCTGTCCAAGGATCCAGTTGGGTACCTGAAGTAACTCTGTGAGCTCTGAACTGCAAATTGTAATTGGGAAATGGAAACAGGATTGCCCCGTTGTACCTAATTCAACTTTTGTTTCCCGATCTCTACTCTCCAGGCTGGCTCTAGGGTTCAATGTTCAAATTGGAAAATTCCCATCATTTTAAAGTAGTATAAATTTTACTGAAATCGGTAGGGTTCCATTCTTCTTTGTCTCCTCACTCCACTGGTTTCATGCCATCCCACATTACAGGTGGCATTCTCGTCATGATTCTGCTTATGCTTCCTTTGGATTTAGTACATTGCTTCCAGATCCATGTCTTTTGCTGCACAGACCTGCAAAGGCTTGTATCTACTTGTGAATGCCAGCTTTAGATTGACTCTGGTGAATGAAAGATCAAGCTCTTATTCCTGAGGTTGGGCTCAGCTACACTAAACTCGGTTTGTTCCAATTTGGAAATGCATTAAATCTAAGGACAGTTCCCTCTATCCTAGTCTTTTGACTTCTATTGGCAAATGTCCCATTGAACAAGCAGTGAACAGCTCTGACTTTTCCAAGTCCTTTTAACCAGAAACTGCCTTAGAGCAGGGACCATCAAAGTACACAAGTGGTCCAGTGGTTTTAGCTGTTGGGCACTTCAAATTTATGCAGACTTTTTCTCCAGTTCTTCAACTGAGCATATGAAAGACAGACAGAAGATGTCCTAATAGCCTCTGTCATTAAAATCTCTGTCTGTGTGAGCTCACAAAGCCCCTTGTCTCTATTTCAGGATGGGATCCTGCATTTTAGCTTTGCTGTTGGCAGTGAGACAGAGTCAGGTCCCTGCAGCTGGTCTTCAAATGTGCTGTGCTCTTCTCTCTCGGTTGCGGAATTGAACTGGATTGTCATGATAAAGAGCATCTGCTATTTGGACTCCCACAAGACAATATTATAAAATATCTGCTTGTCAAATTTTATGTGGGTTGATTATACATTTATCCATTACTCCTCCACTGCCCTCAAGAAAGGGTAAAAAAATAAAATAAACCTATTTGATTGAATTTTAAAATAATCAACCACGTGGGTGTCCTTTTTAAATTTATGAGACTAATTTCAAATATTAAAGCTTTAGAGTAAGGAGAATAAAGACCCTAGTCTGCAGAAAGGGAGAAAAGCATAATGAGAACGCAGTTTAGAAGAATTTTTAAACTGCTGTTAATGGGAAAAGTGAAATGAGGCAAGTGGGGATAAAAAGCCTCTTTTTGAGATTGATCTTTAAAGAGAGAGACTTCTAAAGACTGCAGAAATGTGTATTCCAGAGACAAGAGAAGTGGATTTATTAATTGTGTAAAATCTGTCATTTTCGATCAGCATCAAACACTAATGTGATATGTGAGATTCATATTCTGTTACACCAGAAACGGTTTCAGTATGTGGCTTTTAGATGCAGCAAGGTGTTACACGGGAGAGAGGGAAGTTCACAATGGGTCTGTGGATGCTTCTTAGTCAAGATGCAACATGGACCAGAGCTAAGAATTAACAAAAAAAAAAGACATTTAAAAACTAGACATGGTGTACCAAGTACTTTGCATGTATTCTCAACATCTTATAACATATGATCATTCTCTTTACGTAGGAAGGACTATTAAGGAACCATGGCATGTCAGAGTCAACTTTCACTCATGAGAGAGGGATTTTAGTTTTCAGGAATTTTTCAAGTCAATTGTTAAATACAGCCATTATTTTTAAAGAAGAATATAAGCTTACTTTTAAAGAAATCATAATTAAAAAGGCAATACTCAAAACATCAAATCTATCTTACTACATTTTACTAATATTTATGCTCTTAATAATATATATGTAACTATTAAAACTGCATGCTGCAAATATTATAGATGGCTGTGATGATGTGCATCTCTTCCTACCTCCACATTGAGTGGGGTCATCTTGTTGTGTGAAATAGACCACAATGGAAATATTTACATCACAAAAGTCAGCAAGTGCTATAAATAATAGCATAACTTAGGCTCTTTGGTTGCTCATCTAGACCTAAGAAATTTATGGAGATAATATTAATGATGCAGAATAAATTAAAAAAAAATATTGTGTTCACAGCCATCAGATTATGACTAGCACACAAGTTAATAAACTATCCTTTCAGCCCTCAAAAACTGTCATTATCTGATTCTGCAACAAGGTCACTTGGGACACTGATGAAGAAATGAAATTCTCCCACATATCTTTACTGTTTCACTTTCATTTTGTAAAGGTAAACTTGATATCAGCCAACATTCATTTCAGAACTATACTTGTCAGTCTAATGCAACCACACATTGGCTGTGAGTATAAGAATTTGGCAAAAATCAATGAAAGTATTCTGTAATAAGCAACTGGCTCTAGGGAATCTATAATAAAGAGTGTTATATGTTTATTATTATTTAGAAAATGCATGCTACACATCTTTTATATCAGTAAAATTTATACTAAGCATATGTATGTATATACATGCATTTTCTTAAACATCTTTATTAAAGTATAATTGCTTTTACAATGGTGTGTTAATTTCTGCTTTATAACAAATTGAATCAGCTATACATATACATATATCCTCATATCTCCTCCCTCTTGTATTTCCCTCCCACACTCCCTATCCCACCCCTCTAGGTGGTCACAAAGCAACGAGATGATCTCCCTGTGCTAAGTGGCTGCTTCCCACTAGCTATCTACATTTGCTATTATATATAAGTCTATGCCACTCTGTCACTTTGTCCCAGCTTACCCTTCACCCTCCCCGTGTCCTGAAGTTCATTCTCTACATCTGCATCTTTATTCTTATCCTTCCCCTAGGTTCTTCAGAACCTTTTTTTTTTTTTTCTAGATTCCATATATATGTGTTAGCAAACGGTATTTGCTTTCCTCTTTCTGACTTACTTCACTCTGTATGACACACTCTAGGTCCATCCACATCACTACAAATAACTTGTTTGTTGCTTTTTATGGCTGAGTAATATTCCATTGTATATATGTGCCACACCTTCTTAATCCATTCGTCTGTTGATGGACACTTAGATTGCTTCCATGTCCTGGCTATTGTAAATAGAGCTGCAGTGGACATTGTGGTACATGACTCTTTTTGAATTATGGTTTTCTCAGGGTATATGCCCAGGAGTGAGATTGCTGGATTGTATGGTAGTTCTACTCTTAGTTTTTTAAGGAACCTCCATACTGTTCTCCATAGTGGCTGTATCAATTTACATTCCCACCAACAGTGCAAGAGGGTTCCCTTTTCTCCGCACCCTCTTCAGCATTTATTGTTTGTAGATTTTTTGATGATGGCCATTCTGACTGGTGTGAGGTGATACCTCGCTGTCATTTTGATTTACATTTCTCTAATGATTAGTGATATTGAGCATCATTTCATGTGTTTGTTGGCAATCCGTATATCTTCTTTGGAGAAATGTCTATTTAGGTCATCTGCCCATTTTTGGAATGGGTTGCTTGTTTTTTTTGATATTGAGCTGCGTGAGCTGCTTGTAAATTTTGGAGATTAATCCTTTGTCAGTTGCTTCGTTTGCAAATATTTTCTCCCAGTCTGAGGGTTGCTTTTTGTCTTGTTTATGGTTTCCTTTGATGTGCAAAATCTTTTAAGTTTCATTAGGTCCCATTTTTTTATTTTTGTTTTTATTTCCATTTCTCTAGGAGGTGGGTCAAAAAGGAACTTGCTGTGATTTATGTTATAGAGTGTTCTGCCTGTGTTTTCCTCTAAGAGTTTGATAGTGCCTGGTCTTTAATCCCTTGTGAGTTTATTTTTGTGTATGGTGTTAAGGAGTGTTCTAATTTCATTCTTTTACATGTCGCTTTCCAGTTTTCCCAGCACCACCTATTGAAGAAGCTGCCTTTTCTCCATTGTATATTCTTGCCTCCTTTATCAAAAATAAGGTGACCATATGTGCGTGGGTTTATTTCTGGGCTTTCTATCTTGTTCCATTTATCTATATTTCTGTTTTGTGCCAGTACCATACTGTCTTGATTACTATAGTTTTGTAGTATAGTCTGAACTCAGTGAGCCTGATTCCTCCAGCTCTGTTTTTCTTTCTCAAGATTGCTTTGGCAATTTGGGCTGTTTTGTGTTTCCATACAAATTGTGAAATGTTTTGTTCTAGTTCTGTGAAAAATGCCATTGGTAATTTCATAGGGATTGCATTGAATCTGTAGATTGTTTTGGGTAGTATAGTCGTTTTCACAATGTTGATTCTTCCAATCCAAGAATATGCTATATCTCTCCATCTGTTTGTATCATCTTTAATTTCTTTCATCAGTGTCTTATAGTTTCTGCATACAGGTCTTTTGTCTCCTTGGGTAGGTTTATTCCTAGGTATTTTATTCTTTTTGTTGCAATGGTAAATGTGAGTGTTTCCTTAATTTTTCTTTCAGATTTTTCATCATTAGTATATAGGAATGCAAGAGATTTCTGTGCATTAATTTTTTATCCTGCTACTTTACCAAATTCATTGATTAGCTCTAATAGTTTTCTGGTAGCATCTTTGGGATTCTCTATGTATAGTATCATGTCATCTGCAAACAGTGACAGCTTTACTTCTTTTCCGATTTGGATTCCTTGTATTTCTTTATCTTCTCTGATTGCTGTGGCTAAAACCTCCTAAACTATGTTGAATAATAATGGTGAGAGTGGAAAACCTTGTCTTGTTCCTGATCTTAGTGGAAATGGTTTCAGTTTTTCACCACTGAAAATGATGTTACCTGTGGGTTTGTTATATGTGGCCTTTATGAGGTAAAGGTAAGTTCCTTCTATGCCTACTTTCTGGAGGATTTTTATCATAAATGGGTGTTGAATTTTGTCAAAATCTTTTTCTGCATCTATTGAGATGATCATATGGTCTTTCTTTTTCAATTTGTTAATATGGTTTATCACACTGATTGATATGCATATACAAGAATCCTTGCATTCCTGGGATAAACCCCACTTGATCATGGTGTATGACCCTTTTAATGTGCTGTTGGATTCTGTTTGCTAGTATTTTCTTGTGGATTTTTGCATCTATGTTTATCAGGGATATTGGCCTGTAGTTTTCTTTCTTTGTGACATCTTTGACTGGTTTTGTTATCAGGGTGATGGTGGCCTCATAGAATGAGATTGGGAGTGTTCCTCCCTCTGCTATATTTTGGAAGAGTTTGAGAAGGATAGGTATTAGTTCTTCTCTAAATGTTTGATAGAATTTGCCTGCTATCTGGTCCTGGGCTTTTGTTTGTTGGAAGATTTTTAATCACAGTCTCAATTTTAGTTCTTGTGATTGGTCTGTTTATATTTTCTATTTCTTCCTGGTTCAGCCTTGGAAGGTTGTGCTTTTCTAAGAATTTGTCCATTTCCTCCTGGGTGTCCATTTTATTGGCATAGAGTTACTTGTAGTAATCTCTCATGATCCTTAGTATTTCTGCAGTGTCAGTTGTTAATTCTCTTTGTTTCATTTCTAATTCTATTGATTTGGATCTTCTCCCTTTTTTCCTTGATGAGTCTGGCTAAAGGTTTATCAAGTTTATCTTCTCAAAGAACCAGCTGTTAGTTTTATTGATATTTCCTATTGTTTCTTCATTTATTTTTCATTTATTTCTGATCTGGTCTTTATGATTTCTTCCCTTCTGCTAATTTGGCTTTTTTTTGTTTTCTTCCTCTAATTGCTTTTGGTGTAAGGTTAGACTCTTTATTTAAGATGTTTCTTTTTTCTTGAGGTAGGATTGTATTGCTCTAAACTTCCCTCTTAGAACTGCTTTTGCTGCATCCCATAGCTTTTGGATCATCGTGTTTTCATTGTCATTTATTTCTCGGTATTTTTTGATTTCCTCTTTGATTTCTTCAGTGATCTCTTGGTTATTAAGTAGTGTATTTTTTAACCTCCATGTGTTGTATTTTTTACAGAATTTTTCCTGTAATTGATATCTAGTCTCATAGAGTTGTGGTCGGAAAGATACTTGATATGATTTCAATTTTCTTAAATTTACCAAGGCTTGATTTGTGACCCAAGATATGATCTCTCCTGGAGAATGTTCTATGAGCACTTGAGAAAAAAATGTATTCTGTTGTTTTTGGATGGAATGTCCTATAAATATCAGTTAAGTCCATCTTGTTTAATGTATCATTTAAACCTTGTGTTTCCTTATTTATTTTCATTTTTGATGATCTGTCCATTGGTGAAAGTGGGGTGTTAAAGTCCCCTACTATGATTGTGTTACTGTCGATTTCCCCTTTTATGTGCTGGTCGGCACCAGTCTTCTGTGCGGGAATCTTTCTGCTTTGCCCTGTGCATCTCTGTTGCTGTGCTCTCCCCCATAGCTCTGAAGCTTCCCCACCACCACCACCCCATCTCTGCCAGTGAAGGGGCTTCCCAGTGTGTGGAAACTTCCTCCTTCACAGCTCCCTCCCAGAGGTGCAGGTCCCATCCCTATTCTTTTGTCTCTGTTTTATCTTTTTTACTTTTGCTCTACCCAGGTACGTGGGGAGTTTCTTGCCTTTTGGGAAGTCTGAGGTCTTCTGCCAGCTGTCGGTAGGTGTTTTGTAGGAGTTGCTCCACATGTAGATGTAATTCTGATGTATTTGTAGGGAGGAAGGTTATCTCCACGTCTTAACTCCTCCACCATCTTGAAGGTCTGTTGCATAGTTTTTTAAAAAACATTTACCAGTGTACTACTGAACAAGGCTCAGAGAGACTATATTGTCCAAGAGCACATGGTGAGCATGTGCTATGGGACTGAGGGTTGGGATGAGAAGTAGCACGTGTCAGAGGAGTTGGGATATTTTCTCTCCAGGTCTTATTCTCATTTGCTCTCTAATGCCTTTCTTTTGAGACCCCACATCTATTTTCTACACAATCTCTTGTTTTTGTTTCCTGATAGTTATTGAAAATGGTTGGCCTCATAAAAACACATCCCCACCTCAATATTGAACCTCCTTCTTTAGATTCTACAATTAAATATGCACAAACCTAACCAAATCAGGTGACATAGGTCTTTCCTCATTTATTTCCCCAAGATTCATCATTGTCAACCCTCTGTTTCTTTCTCTTTCCAATGAGAGCTCTTTCTGTAATTTCCTACCATAGGAGTTAGCAATTAGAACAGGTGGGTGAGCATTGGCTTCTCCCTTACCATATAACAGCAATAAAAAAATGAAAAGAGCTTTTATTTTTACAGAACTTTAAGCTTTATAATGTGCACTACCACTACTGTATCTTTTGGTCTTCATAATAGTGGTGAGATATGTAGGATAGATCTCATTTAACCTAAGAGGAAATTGAGGCTCTGGAAGATGAAAGGATGTCTCTACAGTTATAGCCCTATTACATTATAACTCAGGTCTTATTTTCTGTCATCACAGCATTGCACACCCTGTAGTGGAAATGTGAACAAAATCCCTCAGGTTTATTGAGCAAAGCAAGGCAGTAAAGAAGCATTATGGAGTCCAAATAAATTGAGCAGCAAAAAGCCCATCAATTCCTCACTAGAGAAATAAGAGCAATTGGAAAGGAGAGAACAGACATTGGAGGTAATGTTCCTTCCAAGTTATTTTTCTCACAGAAATAAAACGTTCAGCTAATTGCAGAGAATCCCATTAAATTTTGATGTAAATTCACATCACACATGAGCTGATTCATTTATGATAGAATCAGTAGAATCGAAAGTCATTGAAAAGGTAACATGTATTAGGTCATGTATATGAGCAGTCACCATATGCCAGATACTGTACTTAGTGTTTTAAGTCCATCACACATTAACTCCTCAAAATATTCCTATGAGATGCTTGCTGTGATCATTCCAGTTTGTAGATGAGGAAACCGAGGCTTAGAAAGATTAAATAATTTGCCTAAGATCATTCAGATAGCAAGTCTTAAACCTTAGATTTGAACCCAGGTTTGTCTAACTCTAGAACCTGTACTCCTAAAATCCCTATGATAATCTGGAAAGAAAGAGAATTGCTTGTTTCCTCTTCTGACTGGTCAGTCAATGTTCACTTGACAGGAAATTATGTAACTCCAGGGGCAACATGAGCTCAGGCATGAGCTCTAAAACATCTGTGTGGAGCTGTGTGTTGGGACCAATTCAGTCTACAAGAGGAACCCAAGGTTTGTGTGGATTGGCTCTGTTTTCTAGGGCAAAGGATACTGTCTTTAAGCCCCAGTTTCTTCATCATGGTTTATGCACTTTTGAGAGGAATCACTGAGATAAAATGTATTTATTATATTGCCTAGTACTGGAATGCTCACAGTGTTTGAGAAATGTCACTGCATCCTTGCCCATTTTGGTCTTGTGTCATAGGGATGCTCACACCACAAAGGTTCAGGTGAAATACCCTATGTGCAAAGTGGACCCTGCGCAGAATACACCTCTGATAGTTGGTGGAGAGCTTCACAGAAAGGGAGAGGGCAGATCTCTACTGTGTTCCATATTCCACACCTAACAAGCATGGAAATGGCATTGCATGGTGTGTATGTGGCATAATTCAGAGATAAAATTATGCATTTTGTCTCCACTTCCTCCCTGAGACCTCCATGATTTCATGCTCTATGAAGACTTCCATAGCTATGGTCTGAACGCTATTGAAACTTAACATTTTTCACAGTCATTTCTTCTTTCCAAAGTTAAGAAGATCTTACAGGAAAACCCGAACGAACTTCTTGGCCAACCCTATAATTTTCCTCTATTTCATTGCCTCAAAATTAAAATTAATTCATCCTAGTGGGAAGGATAAAACAGTGTGAATGTAAATTAATAGACTGAAATTCAGGTTAGCTGGATTATTGCTTCATTTCCTTACTTGGTATTGTGGCCCTCAGCCTCCCCCCATTCAGGTTCATTGTCCATGATGATCTTTCTAAAACTCAAATATCATCTTGCTAATATTCCTTAATTGGCAGATGCTGTCTTCAAGGTAAAGTCCAAACCACATCATCTTTAGAGCTTCAGTACCTTATCTCATCTCCAGTATGGCCTCCTGCCACTTTAATCACATCTATGATTCTCTTTACTTGCAGTGAAATTTTTGCAGTTTTGCTAATTCAGGTCTTTGCACATGTTATGCCTACCACTTTAGTCTTCAAACAAGAAGAGTATCATGATGTCCTGGGTAAACTCAGGCTGAGAGGCAGTCGTTGTCTTTGGTGGTTCTTTACACACTTTACCACAGCTCTTACCAGACAAGGTTATAACTGGGTTATTTATCTCTTTTTTCCTCCAGCCTAGGAGTTCCTGAACACCAGAAACTGTGCATTTCTTTCTCTATTCGCAGCATCTTCTAGGGCTTTGTCCATAGGAAGGAATTTGTAAATGTGTATTAAACAAATGCATCTTACATATTGAAATATAATATTCTCAGATTTAGAAATATGTACAGTCATAACTATATCTGTATCAATCTTTGCAATTTTAAAATAATGATCTACAAATAGCAACTGAAAATCAGAAAATGTACGTTTCAGTCCCATCTCTGTTACTTAGAAGCTATGAGAATTTGGACAAATTCATGAGCCTTTTTGGTTCTTCATCTGTAAAATGAATTAATAGCTCCATTCTACTTATCCCATAGAGTATATGATGATTACATGTAATTGGACAGTGGATCTGGTCATATCCCAATCACTTAAAAATATGACTTATGATGCTGCTCTTTCTGCTGAATTTGAGGTCATGGATGAAAATGTACCTTGCCAAAAGATGTTCATTTGGGTAGACTAGGCACAAAAGAAGCACTTTCCACTTCATAGACATCCCTCTGTTGGGACCCCCAGGGTGGATCTCAGCCCCGTTGACCCTTGAATTTGGCATCTTCAAGAACGAAAAACTTACAGTGCATGCCACAGCCTCATTTGTAGCTCCACTCAGTTCTTCAAAGCTAGATAAATAACATGTAGATTCACCAATGCATTAGAGCCGATAATAGCATGAGAAGTAGATATCCTGCACGTTATACGTGAGGTGCAGAGTGACAGCCCTGTTCAAGGTTACTTTACTTGTGATTGGAAAGCAAGAACGTAAACCTCATATTCTTGATTCCTGACCTGTATTCCTCCAGCACTACATGCTATGGTGGATTTTGTTGTGTTTTTATTTGCTTCTTGTCATAAGTAGAAGCATTACGAGATCAATGTAAGCACTTTCTAAGGATTCTTTGATTATTAATAAAGTGTTATAATGATTAGGTGCCTTAAATGTGTATAGCACTTTGGAACTACTGTGTTTCCATAAACGTACCTATCTCAGGTTGGGATCCCTGTGGAACAGAGACGTTCATACAGAAGGTACGTTACAGACTGTTCCTGAGATCACTCTCTGGAGAAGAGAATGAAAGGCAGCAGGACTGGGGAGAGAAAGTGGAGCTGTGAGACCATCTCAGACTCAATGAGAAGTTCTGGAGATGATACGGCATTTCAGAGTTGTCCCAAGTCTGCTCATGGAGCCCAGGACTTTGTACTCTCACAATGGTCAGTCATTGAAAAAGAGTTTTTCTGGAAAAAGGGAGTCATCTTGATCAAGACACTCCCTGTAGAGGCAGATGGCTAAGTGTTCTCTGCTGCCAGCCTTCCCAACACTGGGATAAATAGACCCTTTGCTCCAAAAGAGAGACAAAATGAAGACCATCCAATTTGCCTCCCCTCACAAGTCAAAAAAATTATCAAAGATGTTAATCAAATCTCCACCAAAGAGTCTTTCTGAGTTACAGAATCTTCATGAAGTCTTCTTTTGATAATACAGGTAACACCAAACTTTTATAGTCTAAGACTTATAGTTGCGTTACCTCATTCAATCCTTTCAAAAATCCTATGAGGTAGGAGGTAAATAGAATACTAGGACTTAATAAGAGGTTAAGGATCTTTCCCAAAATCTCACAGCTGGTGAGCAGCAGAGCTGGCTTTGGCACCAAGCTGAAACTAGGACTTCACTCTGTTCTATGACTTACCTTCCAATGAATTACATCAGAAATAAAATGCAGTTATTACATCATTTATATCACTTATATCATTGTATATCAGTATTAGTAGAGTATATTATGATAATCTATTAGACAAAAGTGTGTTATCTCTGAGGTAATGCACTAATTAATTGGTTTAAAACATTTTTTTTACAATCTGCATAATCAAATTGATGCTTTTTAAACTACAGTGTGCATAGAAATCACATGACAATGCAAATTCCAGTGCCCTACACTCAAGGAGGTCTCAGATATGTCTAGAAATCTGCATTTTAGCAAGATACTCAAAAGATTCTTAATGTAAATGAATCTTGATCCACATTTTGAGAGACTGATCTAGCTTTGAGGCTAACATTTGGAATACACACTCAACTGTAATGCTTGCTGTAATCCTATTAAAAACAAAAGTTAACATTAGACACATAACTGTGATTATTATCTTGTCTCTATGACATTTTAGATTTGGCTTACACTGTTTTTATTTACAACAAGTTTAGTGTCTATAAGTAAGAGATATATGGCTGATGTAATGATATATGTGAATAATGTAACATGTATCATGTGAAAGGTGTTTTCCTGCCTTATTTCTAACCCTTACGTCAACCCTATGGTTCCTATAAATCAGGAAATTGAGATTCAGAAGGTTAAAGAATTGTCCCATATTATATAGCTCATAAATGCCCAGACTAAGATTTAGACACAAGTCCAGTGAATTGAATGGCTAATATTGCTTCCACCAAGTCATGCCTTTTCCCAATCACAGTCCTTAAACCTGTTGAGTTGCTTCATGACTTCTAACAGATAACTCAAGTCTAAAGTCCTTAAGGATAGAGTCTGGGGATAGAAATATTGGGATCATCTCGTGGTAAGCCCACTTCAAACCAATCACATTTAACTCCTCTTTATTTAGAAACAGGAAATACTCCCAATTTCCTTGTAGAGAAGAGACAGACTAATTGTGTGATCATCTCAGATAAACAACACCCCCAACTGCTACCACCCCACAATAGAGGAAAGGAAAATAAAAAAAAGAAAGAGAAGGAGAAAAAGGAGAAAGGTTAAAGTATTTATTATTTAGATTAGTGAACTAAAACGTGTCTTCAGAATCTAGCACTTTTCCTTTTTTTTTTTTAAATTTTTATTTTTTAATGGTTGGTGGGCAGGATTGTGCTGGACTTGTCTAGGCATATCTTACAAAATTATGGGGCATGATAGGTACAACCCACATCTCCCTGCTTCTTGATCTATTTCTTGGTCTATTTCTTCCCATTCCCACAGGAGCAGTTTTCTGAGAATTGCTAATTTATTGAGGATGCTGAAGAAGACAGGACCTATGCCAGTGACCATCATTTTTTCAGATATAGTCGAGAGTGGGCTAGAGAACTTTTTTGATTGAATCCCATTACATACAACCTCCTACTCTCTGCAAACTATTTTTGGAAGCAGGCTGACCTCTCCAGGAAAGACAGTTCTTATCACAGGGTTGGGAACCACACCAGAAAACACTATTTCACCCCATTTTTGACTAAGATACTTCCTGCCCAGCCTGGAATTGGACATTGCCAAGACAGCTGTGGGAAAAAAATGAAGAAAAACCCAACTTTTCAAAAGTAAACTTCTACTATTTAAATGAGCATTAATCAAGTAGTTGAATTTGGACAAAGATTGAGGTTCCTGTGTAGAAAAAGCAACATGATTGCACAATACAACCAGCAAGCTGGTTCCCAATGCCAAAGCACCTAGTGGCTAAATTTAATGGCTCTGACTGGGTGGATCTGGGGAATGGGCTAGGCATTTGTTATATCCAGAATCTGCAAATTCTTTTAGGGGTTCACCTGGATGACATCACCAAAGCAGCCAGGTTGGGGCAGAGTGAAATCTAAAATGAATTTCATTTCCTTTCGTATTTTTTAAACTAATAAATAGCCAAATTTTACAGTACTTGTATTTGTGCTGATTATAGAGGCATTGGATAATTATAACAGAAAAGTAGAAAAATTAAGAAAGCATTAATGGAAAAAGCCTTCCAGAGACTTACCATCCAGAAATAATGATTATAAAAATTAATGTACTTTAATTAAGATGAGGAAACATACTCTTGCTACATATGATTCATATATACATGCTAATATACATATCACATTATATAATCTTTTAATGCAACTTTTCTACTTCATATTAGGCTCTTAAAATTATTTACAAATGTTATCATTTACAGTTCTGATTTCTTTCATTTTCTCTCAAGTTATTTCTCTGTATAACAGTAATAATATTTAACATTTACTGGGTGCTCACAATAAGTGCTTTATATTATGTACTAGTTTAATACAGTAAAATTAATTTACATATGGGGAAATTGAGACACAGAAGTGAGATAACTTGGCTAATGCCACACAGCTAGAAAGAGGTAGAGCCAGGACTTAAACCAAGTGATAAGACTAAAAGCTCACACTCACTCTATATACCTTTTATCTCTATACAACCCATTGTTCCTTAAAAAAAGAAGAAAGATACATCTTATCATGCAGTAATTGTCCTCCTACTCCAATATTTTGGGGGGTTAGCATTCATTCAATAAATAATCTTTGAGTTTCTACACTATGCTAGATCTTGTGCTAGCTATTCGGAAAATAAAAAAGTTAAAGAAGACAGCTTGGACTCACTCATTTCTTTGTTAAAAAACTATGTACTATGTCCTAGATGTGGGCGTTGTTCCAGATGCTAGAGATATAACAAGGAAAAAAAAAAGAAAGACATCTAGTTTCATGTAGCTTGCATGCCCATTGAGCAGACAAAAAATAGACGCTAAGCAAACAAAGATACACTATAATGTAAGGTAGTGACTGGCACTATTGGGGGAAAAACAAGCAGAGGGGAAGGCCTGGAGGATGAGTGACATTTGAACAGAGATGCAGAAGTGAGGGAACAAAGCATGCAGATATTTGGGAGAGGGCGGTTGTAGCATGTTACAACCTGGAGAGGAATACAGACACAGACATAAGTAATCCATATGGAAGGAAAAGCAAAAGCAAGGCCGTGGAAGCAAGAACATACCCATGACACTGTCCTGGAAGAGCAGCCCTCACATGTGGCCGGAGGAAGCCTGAGAGGGCAGGTACCGTGGCTGGGAAGTCAGTGGGAGTCACATCATCCATAATGAATGTTAGAGATTGCCTTGATCCCAGTTAGAAACAGCATAAATCAGAAGTCTTGATTGTCAAGAACACATTGATAAAAGTTTTGATGGTCAACATCCTAAAGAAGCACAAAAGTAATATTAGTCTTTTCCTGGACTCTCAAGCAATGGAAGACGCCACATCATAAACATTATATACAGGACACCACAAAACTTCTTTTCAGAAATTTCTCTCTCTTCAGAAACGTCTGCTTCCCCACAGCCTCACACCACACAACAGTGGCTCTGTTCTGCCTGCTTCCTCCTGATTCATGGAGGCCCCACCGTCACAGGGCTTCTCATTCACACCTGTCTCTTGCCTGCACCCCTCTCACGAACACTATCATTTTAAGGGAGTGCACTGTCAACCTGGGGCATTTTCCACCTTGGGAAGTATAATCTTCTTTTACTATATTTTTTCCAAAAGAAGGTATTCTTTTTGTTGTTGTATTGATTGATTGGAGTATAGTTGATTTATAATGTTGTGTTAGTTTCAGGTGTATAGCAAAGTGATTCAGATATATATACTTTTTCAGATTCTTTTCCCTTATAGGTTATTACAAAATACTGAATATAGTTCCTGAGAAGATACTCTTGTCAAAATATTTTTCTACTCCACTGAAGAAAAATAATTATCTTTACTAATTTTATACATTCACAGAAATTTTGCTCATAACAACATCTAAAACATCTAACCAAAAATCTGGTCCCTAAGATTGTAAATTCAATTTCTCAAGAGCCACCACAGTTTCTCTCCAATTTTGACTTGGAATGGGGAGGACCAGACAATTCTGTTTTTATTGTGCCCTGATCCAGCAGCCGGGCCATCAAGGTGAATGCACATTCTTTGCTCCACTAGAAGAGCTATGAAGACTGGACCTTAGGTCCCCAGTTCCTTATAGGAGGCTCTGAAATATGATCCCAATTTACAATAGCCAGGACATGGAAGCGACCTAAATTGTCCATTGACAGAAGAATGGATAAAGAAGGTGTAGCACATATATTCAATGGAATATTACTCAGCCATAAAAATACTGAAATAATGCCATTTGCAGTGATGTGGAGGGACCTAGAGATTGTCATACTGAGTGAAGTAAGTCAGAGAAAGACAAAAATCATATGATATTGCTTATATGTGGAATCTAAAAAAAACCTGGTGCAAATGAACCTATTTACAAAAAGAAATAGAGTCAAATGAACCTATTTACAAAACAGAAATAGAGTCACAGATGTAGAAAACAAACTTATGGTTACCAAGGGGGAAGGAGGGGGCAGGGATAAATTGGGAGATTGGGATTGACATACACACACTACTATATATAAAATAGATAACTAATAAGGACATACTGTATAGAACAGGGAACTCTACTCAATACTCTGTAATGACCCATATGGGAAAAGAATCTAAAAAAGAGTGGATACATGTATATATATGTATAACTGATTCACTTTGCTGTACAGCAGAAACTAACACAACGTTGTAAATCAACTATATTCCAATAAAAATTAATTTAAAAAATTAAAAAATAATGGCCAGATTTACCACACTATTGCATTCAGAGCAAATGAAGAATTAATTGCTTCTTTGAAAATGTAATATAAGTCTTTGCAGCAGTTGTCTTATGAATAAGCAAAGACAGGCAATTACATTGTACAACACACAGCACAATTTCTTATTAAATCTCTCTCTCTCACACACACAGCTTTTCCAGTCTCTCCTTCTCTCCCTGTCCATCACCACCTTGCTCCCTCTTCTCCTCCTGTGCAGCACAACTCTGATTATGCTCCACCCATTTGAAAATCCTGTGCCCTTGACAAGCCTCCTTGAGGCTGGAAGGACACTGGGAAGTGGCATTGGTGGCCTGTTCTGATGACGACTTGCAGGAGGTAGCATCCCACTGAATCCGCTGAAGCAATGTCTTCTGCATAATGGCCAACGTAGCATTAATGTCAGCATTTTGAAAACAACAACAACGTGAAATCATGGTTATCCTTAATAACTTTAACTAAATCGAATGAAATAGACATTTTAACCACAATATTTTTTAAGACAAAACACAATAAATAGAATCCTGTAGCATGGGTTAAATGGTAAGGACATCTAAGACTATTCTCTTGACCTGAACAGAACCTTCCTTGGGTGTCTGGGGTTTGGCTTTTATTCCAAATCTCTTAAATTGCCTTAAGATCCAGTCATAGTTCCTGAGCCACCTGCCTCATTATTCTTCTAACTCCTCAATGAAACTTTTTTGTTTCCAAACCTTAAATAACTTCTTTGGATTTTTTTTATGATTATAAAGGAAATAAAGGCTCATTATGAAAAGTTGAAAGTATATAAAACTTTAAAGAAATAATAAAAAATACTATCGCCACCAGAGATGACAATTGTTAACAATTTGGTATACCCTATTCAAGAAAATGTGTGTGTGTGTGTGTGTGTGTGTGTGTGTATAAATATAGACACACTTTTTTGTTATTGCAAACAGTTTTTCATGTTAATAATATATATCTACATTATATTTATTTTTTCTCTTTAAAATTTTTCTATGATCGAATGTCTTTGGAATTAAAAATTAGTGCAATTAGTACAATTAGTTCATTGTAATAAGTGAGACAATCCAAAGAGGTGAAAATAAAAAAAACAATAATCTCCTCTACTTTTTTTATTCCACGTCTTCTGAGTCAAGCCAATTAAAAATAAATCCTGAAAATGAAGCTTTTCAATGAGCTGCCCAATCATTGCTGTCAAATAGCGATGATTCTTGAATATCTGGGTGTGAGGTATTTGGGGTGCTCTAGACCCATTCAGTTACCTTCAGTGACTTTTAGGGTGTTGGTTTTCAAATCTATCCTGAGGCAGGGGAGAGATGGGGTTAGGTCAAGTTGTAGGTCCACATTGTTCCTACCAAAATCTAGCCATTATTCTTCAGATGGCAACAAGCCTTTATTTCATTTCCAGAATTCTGAAAAAATGTGATTTTGACAGTTTTTGACAATATTCTCATTGATTTTCTGAAGAAGTGGATTTTCTTAAGCTCCTTACTCCACCATTCCAGTTTTTAATAATTTTTAATAAAAATTGTAAAGACTTCTTTTTTTTTTCTGAATACAGTTTAGTTGTGTCCTAAATATTTTAGCATGGAGTGCTTTTCTATCTGTTACTTTAAATAATTTATATTCATTATTGAACCTGGGCTTATTTGGGGGAAGTGCTTCAGATTTTCCATGTATATGCTCTCTTGATCTCTTTATTTTAGTTTTATTGTATTAGGGAAAAGCTGTGACTTTGTCAGTCTTTCCTTCTGTGTGTTTATTAAGGTTTTCTTTGTGGACACTTCCATGAATAATTTTTGTACATGACTCTGGAAATACAGTTGTATATTTTTTTGTGTATAAATATAATGGCATTGATATTATCAATTGAATAATACTATCAGAATATTAGTCAAAGACTATATATTGTTGACTATATAATATAAACTTCCCATTTAATTCAAATTATAAAAATTTATTTACCTTTATAGGAGATTTTTCTTTTTGTTTAGTACATAAACATTTTAAAAGTTTGTGTCTACCTGAGACATTTCTTTCATAAAACCTCTTATACTTTCATGTTTCCTGCTTTGGCCCTTGGGGATTCTCCTGCATCAAATATGCATCTAATATAACTATTGCCACTCTTGCTTTCTTAATTGTATTGGTCAGGTATATATTTGCTAATCCTTTATTTCCAATCTTTATTGTTCATAGTTTTCTCTTGCCAAAGTTTTAACCTATTTTGCTGACAGATTTTTAGCTCTTTCATTCACCTTTTGTTTTTAATAATGTCATCAAAGAGATGCATATTAAGTAACAAAACAATAAATATTTAGGTTCCCTTAAGGCACCAAAGGAAGCAAAGTCCTGGACTTGCTATCTCAAGATTTTTATATAAATTAAACTCTATTGCTAAATTAAAAAAAAACCTCAAATAGAACTGGATTGCAAATCCAAGAAGTTAGTGGCCAGCAAAAAAATGGGGCAATTGGAACGCGTTTATTAAGCTGAAAAAAGATATTATAAATCACAAGTTTCTTTATCAACTTGATTGCTTTATTTAAGGTCTGAAAAGTAATTTATTGAGAATGTTATTAATGGCTCCATGTTAAGTATTTTACTAAGATTATTTCATCTAATTCTCACAAAAATGTGATAATACATGGGAAGTATGTGGGCTGGTGTATGTTAAATATTCAATAAATGTTAGCCCATTTTATTACTACTACTAAAAATTTATGATTAAGAGCATCCTGTGAAGAAGGTTATCATTCCCTGGGAAGAGGGTAAGTGACTTGATCTGGTTAATTTGTTTAGTTAGTAGCAGAGGAAGAATTCAATTTATGTCCATCTTATTCCAAACCCAATTCTTTCCCTTCCTTGTTTTGCTACTTTACAAGAAAAAAAAATGTAAAATATAGAAAAGTCAATGAGGCCCATTTTGTCACATAATCACTACAATTGCTAAAGAATCCTCATATATAAAGGAAAATGCTTCTGATTGTTTATTTTGAATGAGTCTAAACACCCCTTATTCTCTCTTCTGACTGTGTGAATGTACTATTTCCCAATGGTTATGACAGGACTTCTGTGTATTATGTTGTATTCTGACAGCTCTCAGGACTGCTTTAAACAATGAACTCTTTCCAGTGAGAAGACAGTTATATCTATCGCCCTGAGACGAAACACACACTCCTGCGATGGCAGCTACTATTTCCACCACTTTCAGGAGTCTCCCTGCTCTTCTAGAGCTGTCCTAGAAGATGCTTCTCCAAAAAACCAATTCACTTGCAAATCTTTTATAAATCCTTCCCTGAGATCTCAAGGTCACATTAAGTTTTATCCTTTCTCAACCTCCAGAAGACTTTCTCATCCGCACAGCAGAGACTTGAACTGATCTCCAAACATTCTACTATATTCCATTCAAATACGCCTTTTTCTTTCTTTCTTTCTTTCTTTCTTTCTTTCTTTCTTTCTTTCTTTCTTTCTTTCTTTCTTTCTTTCTTTCTTTCTTTCTTTCTTTCTTTCTTTCTTTCTTTCTTTCTTTCTTTCTTTCTTTCTTTCTTTCTTTCTTTCTTTCTTTCTTTCTTTCTTTCTTTCTTTCTTTTCTTTCTTTCTTTCTGGCTGTGTTGGGTCTTCATTTCTGTGTGAGGGCTTTCTCCAGTTGCGGCAAGCAGGGGCCACTCTTCATCATGGTGCGTGGGCCTCTCACTATTGCGGCCTCTCTTGTTGAGGAGCACAGGTTCCAGACGTGCAGGCTCAGTAGTTGTGGCTCACGGGCCTAGTTGCTCCGCGGCATGTGGGATATTCCCAGACCAGGGCTCGAACCCGTGTCCCCTGCATTGGCAGGCAGATTCTCAACCACTGCGCCACCAGGGAAGCCCAATACGTCTTTCTTATCCTCTCCACCTCATCCCTAGTCTAATTCCACAAAGCCTGATTTAATCTCCCTTATTTGATGAGAACTTCTCTAACCCTTTCAGCCCACATCAATCTCTGATGTGTGAACAAGTCATATTATATTTTTGTATTCTATTACCCCAAATAGAATGTAATCTTCACAAACAGGAACTGTCATATGTATTTTATCACCCCACAAGAATTAATATAGTTCAGGACACAGAGTAGTTCCAAACGAAAATTTCTTAAGTTAAAAAAATAAGTTTAAAGAGCACTTGGCATAGTATGACGGCTAAATTTAAACATGTTCTATAGATTGGGGATAGCTGTATTTTTTGCACAAACAATTTTTGGTATTTTATATGATAGTCTGTGTAATTATTAAATGCAATAAAAACCAACAAAAGGAACAAAATCTATGTGAACATTTTTTTAACCTTACACAAATTTCATTTAAGAGTTTAAATATCATTAAATGTCAAACCAGAGCTTTGCCTCCTCACTAGTCAAAGTGAAAAGGAGAATTGAGACCATTTCCTTTAATTATACAGAATTTTCAACCTGGTTTTCTATTAATTCTGTATTTATTGTAAAAAAAGAGATATTATAAAATAAATAAGCATATAATTAATTTTATTTGCAATTACTCTATTTAAGTGATTGACCAACCATTTAGATCAAAATATAAAGAAATATGGATATTTTAATAGAAAATACATCATATACCTACCTTCAAAATCATTGTATAACTTCATCCAAGTTTCATTCCTAAATTTTAATAGGTTTCTGGTTTCTAAACAACCTTAATCAATTGGATTATAGTCCCAAAACTCTTATAGTAAAGCCAGGACTTGAACTCTAGAACTTTAGTTCTTAATATAGATTGATTGCTTGTGAGCTCCCAAATCATATGTTTAAACTTAATCCTCAATGTGATGGCATTAAGAGGTGGGATCTTTGAGAGGTGATAAGGTCCTGAGGCGGGACCCCTCATGAATGGGATTAGTGTCCTTATAAAATAGACCTCAGAATGCTCCCTCAGCCTTCTGATATGTGGGGACATGGAGAAGACAGCCGTCTATGAACCAGGAAGCTGGTTCTCACCAGACACCAGATCTGCTGGGGTCTTGATTTTGAACTTTCTAGCCTCTAGAACTGTGAGAAATAAATTTTTGTTGTTTGTAAGCCATCCAGTTTATGGTATTGTGTTATAGTAGCCTCAACAGACTAGGACAGAAAGCCTGATATAAAAATCTGATATATGTGGGCTCATTGTAGACTTTCATATTTTTTACTAAAAGAAGTCTTTATCTCTCTGATTTTAACTGATATGAAAATAGCCCATTCTGATATCACATCTACTTCTTTTCCTTTGTGTCCTAACATGTACTATTGGTTTCTTTTCAATTCCTCTTTTCCATCCAAATTTCTCTTTGTGTTTATTCACATTATGTAACCACATTTGTAGACATCTTACTATTTTGACAAAACTTTATTTCTTTTCATTCTTTTAAAATTTCTAAATATACCAACATCTTTAAACAACACTATAAAATGATTTTATGTTAATAATTCTACCGTTCTACTGTTCTTGAAACATTTGGGAAAATACTTGGTCCTGTCATGCCTCCAGTTTTCCTCATTTAATCTGATACACAAAGGGTTCTGAACACCTGCTATGTGCCAATTACTGGTAAGAGATCATTTGTTTCAAACACACATGCTTTCCCATGGAAGAGCTTGGCATGCATCATTCCCAATGTTTCCAAAACCTTTGTCATTGTGGAAATACCATTTGTTCTCAGCCTAAAAAGATGCTGTGAAAATGTCTTAGTCAAAATATAAAAATCAAAGGTGTTTTGTTTCCTTAAAAACTCTCTAGTCTGTGGCAATCTGAACATCTTACCCTCCAGGTGCTGGGTGATTCTGCTGCTGGGTGATTTTAGGAGACTTGCCCATCCTTGCCTGTTCACACTGCCTTTCTAGCTTCTGAAGATGCAATTTTATTATATGTCTAGACTGTCAAATGAGTTAGTGGCTAGAGGTCCTTTTAAGTGACAGCATCCTAGTTCTACAGTAATAATTGATCTGATCTGAAGAAACAAACTATTGGAGGTTTTAGGATCAGCAATTATAAATCTGTATGTAACTCTCCAGACTGGCCCTTGAACTCCCTTTTTGGGTGCAGTCTGCAGGTCAGAAAGGGGACCTAGCGGTAACCAAAGAGCAAATGGCATGGAGAGGGGTTATTTAAGCAGCACTCTCTGATGCCACAGCAATCTGGGATCCATCTGTGTTGACAGATGTAGTATTCCTTTAGTTAACAGGAAGACTCCTCCCCTTGTTAAAATGGCAGCTAGTTTGGGATTATTAATTTATTACCTCTCCCCTCCCTGCAGCATACTCATGAGAGATAAAGCGATCCCAATCACATGTCTGGTGAGGAGGGAGTTGGTCAAATGCTAAGATGGGACCTAAGACCCCAGCAGCAGATCAGGAATATCCCTGAAATATTGTGTGAAGATTCTTCAGATCTTGAAGTGATTAAATATCTATTAACTATCTATTATGAATGTTTAAAGTAAATATAAGATTAATCAACAAATATAAAAACACTCATTTAGTTTATATTTTAAATTCTAATGATGTTATAAATGCAGTTGTGTTTAGGACTCAGGAGTCATACATTTGTTTCCAATAATCACACTACTGATGAAAAAGTGAAAGTAATGTTAACATAGGATGTAAAAGAATCAGAAGAGTGCTGAGACTGCAAGTTTCAGGGAAGAGATTCCAAAAGATTCTTAATCACCTTATGTGTAGCCACTCATTTAAAACATTTTAAATAAATATTTTTATCGCATAAGTGTTCAAATGGTCCATCTTGAGAAATGTCGAGATGCTAAGAATAGCTTTATGTCTACACTAGCACTTTAGAAGGGTTTAGGTACAGTTTTCCTTGAGAGTGTACTGAAAGGAAGAAAGCTTCTAGGGAGCTAGACTATCTCTGTGGAAACCTAGATATACCTTAGACAGATGGCCTTTGCTCTACTTCTATAGTTGTCCCTCTGGGATTAATTTTTAGTGGACTTTATGACTTTTCAACAATGTTAATTCTCATCTGTTGTTAATCACCACACAGATTAATGTGTACTTTGACTTCAGTAACTATTTTTCATCTCTGTGAAAAACAACACAAGGGAACAGGGAGAGTGAAGAATGGAGAAAGTGGAAAATATTCAGGAGAATTTCTGTGAATTTTTATAAAGTGAAAAAAATAATGCTTCAAATGTTATTTTGAGTTATCTTGTATTTGTGTTAGAAAAAGTAGAATAAAATAAGCAGGTAATTTTTGGAGGCAGTATTTGTGACAGTCTTATACATCCATGAAATAATGGATATAAGTAGAAATGCTGAGAAGTCATACAGTACACTGAATTCTGCACTCCTTGATATGCTCCATTCTGTAGAAAACCTCTTTGTAATCAAAATGGGACAATACTTGGTTTTTGGTTGGTTAATTTTAAAATTGGAATGAAGTAGGAAATCATTTAAAAATGCCCTGTGCATGTCTTAGAAAATGTACTTTAAATTAATATATATTAATGTAAATGTTTGCACAATAGTTGACATAGGACTAGAGCCTATTTACATGCGTGTGTGTGTGTGTGTGTGTGTGTGTGTGTGCATGTGTTTCCTTTGGATGTCAACCCTTTTGTATAAATTATATCCATGCCTCATTATATAAGATCTCCAGTTTTAGTTTCTTTAAAAGATGTCTGGTATTTAAAGACCGGAGCAAAGCTATCTGAGTGCAGAATTGTTCTAGATTTAAAATTTTTCCTCATTCATTCTCACTTAATAAGAATTTTTAATGAATTGTCTTTGTCAGGTTTTTTGCCAAAGCATTTAACTTAGTCTCATGAAAACAAATTTCCTTCCACACTCATATTTTATCACTTTGAATACGTATTAACATCAAGTAATTAAAATAACAAATATAGCCTCCACAAACAACCTTGGAAGAGAAAAAACAACCCCCCCCAACTATCTCTTGGTGTGAAAAGAAGTGTGCTGGCATGCAGTGTACTCTGACCATCCTTGAAGTGCCATTCTGGGAGGTGTTTAAGTGAAGGTCACTTACGAGAGCTTTCTATCATATATAGCACCAGAAATGAAGAGCAAGACGTTCTAAAATATAGGCGGTGGGGCAAACTTTGTAAACAACGATATTCTATCTTCCCAACCCCGAAAGAGAAAATTCTTCCCATCAAAGATTTTATTATTTTCTCTGTTATTAATTAAATGCTAATAATACTGAGTGGAAAAATCAGATATTGTTGCAAGATGGTATGACAAGGTGACTTAGCATGCTAATTTAGGAGACTATACATCTAACGTAATCTTGAATAGGTAACTGGCAACTTATTACTAAATGTCAATTATATTATCTCTATAGGTTTATAGATAGATTCATCTAAGAGCAGTGCTCTTTTTTCATCTAACTATAAATTCTTATTAATGGGAAAGTGTGACTCAAATATAAAGAAGGGTTGATACAATGATATCGAAAAAACACTTAAATTGTGGTAATACCTAGTTAGGGTAAAAATGAGGAAAAATGCCCAGAGCATTTTTTGGTAACTCTTCCTCAAGGAAAATCTAGGAATGTTCATTAAAAATGTCTAATTAAAATTTCTAATAAAAATGACTAATTAAAAGTGTCGAATTCTAAAAGTAGAGACAACCTAATATCTCATCAATTTTTAAATCTGGTGAAATGGCTGAACTTTATGGGTTGATATTCCCTATTGTGCTTTGTTGGTATTTCATTTAAATATTGTAAAACTTTGGAATAATGCTACCTTTATCACCTCAAACACTACCAATACAAAATAGTAGTAGAAATATGAGGGAAAGAGGAGATAAATTAATTAAAATAAATATTACAATTACAAAATCAAGAGAAAAAATTTGTGTAGAGACTACATTCCTTGTTTATGCAGCTGATCCTACCTACTGCTCACTCTATGTTCGCTGATGTTCAGCCAGCCTCTTAACTGGCCAGAGCTCTTTGCCAGGTAGAATAACACAAAACTTACTTTATGGAGGATCATGTTAAATAATTTGGAATCCAGCAGAGTCCAGAAGTAAGACAAAAAGTGTGTCATACTTACTTACCCATACTTGTTACTTACCTAATGATGATAGAGCATTGTTCCCAAACCCTGGTTATTTCTTCTGTGATTCACCTAATAGTATAGGTTTCACAGATCATCCTGAACCACCATCAAAATTCCATTTGTCATTGTTTTTACTCAACTTTAAATGGTCAACTAATGTTATCACTTGCACTGAAGCCCTGGACCACCAAGAGAGACTTTTCTTTCTTAGGTTCCACTCAAAACTAGCAGATTTTCAAGACACTTGCAAAACTTAGGCAACACATCAAACTCTCAGGACCCTCACACTTTGCACAGAGGTGGTAGAGGGTTTTTGAAAATTTTTATTGAAGTACAGTTGATTTACAATGTTGTGCTTGTTTCAGGTGTACAGCAAAGTGATTCAGTGATATACACATATTCTTCTCCATTATAGTTTATACAAGATATTGAGTATAGTTCCCTGTGTTATACAGTAGGTCCTGTTGGTTTTCTATTTATTCTAGAGTAGTGTGTTTATCAGCTAATCCCAAACTCCTCATTTATCCCTCCTCCCCTCCCCTTTGGTAATCATAAGTTTGTTTTCTATGTCTGTGAGTCTGTTTTTGCTTGATAAATAAATTCATTTGTACCTTATTTGTCTTTAGATTCCACATATAAGTTATATCATATGATATTTGTCTTTCTCTGTCTGACTTTACTTCACTTAGTATGATAATCTCTAGGTCCATCGATGTTCCTGAAAATGGCATTATTTCATTCTTTTTATGGCTGAGTATATATATATATATATATATATATATATATATATATATATATACAAACACACACACATATATATAATATATTTTATATATATAGTATATATACCACATCCTTTTTTAAAATTTATTTTATTGAAGTATAGTTAATTTACAATGTGCTAATTTCTATTGTACAGCAAAGTGATTCAGTTATACATATATATTCTTTTTCATATTCTTTTCCATTATGGTTTATCACAGGATACTGAATTTAGTTCCTGGTACCACAGCTTCTTTATCCATTTATCTCTTGATGGACACTTAGGTTGCTTCTATGTCTTGGCTATTGTAAGGAGTGATAGATGTTAGTATTTTCTCGTTTTTTTCCTGTCTTGCTTCCAATGGAAAACATGTTTTAACAGGGTACCTAATGTCTCTGCTATAACTTCCTACATACTATGACATGATTTCACTGATTTAGTGTAAAGGTGTGATGGGCTGTGAGATAATGAGTGTATAATAGCATCACTTTCTAGAGACAACTTATCTATGAGTTAAGAAGGTGAAGATACTGATGCTCTCGTCAGATGAAAGTAAACTTCCGGTGCTTTCTAATTATAAGAATGGAGAAGGATAAAATCATTTGCCGGATCAGAAGCTGTATACCAGGTACAAGGAGCTTGTGGATTGTATTTTTTACATAAATATTTGATGTTTTTGGTCAAAGCATGAACAGAAGTTACTTCTGAGGAGAAGCTTTAAGAGTCATCCTGTAGTTTACCATTTTCTCTTTTTACTACCTCTCTTTATGGTAGCATATGGAAAGACAGTTTATTGGCCTGGGTTCCCTGATAGGAAGCTTTTCTAAAAATGAGGGAAGGAAGGAAGGAGTGAGGAAGGAAGGGTTTGTATGACAAGTTCAGAGGACTTGTTTCTTTGTCAAAGGAAGGCTCAGTATGTGAATGTGTGGATGTTTCAGAGGTGTTTGAAGATTTAGGGTACCACTAAAACTCTGAATACTCCCAGATTTTCCCAATTTATTATTGAGATCCCACCCTACTCTTTATCAGTCAATAGCTTTCACATAAGAGGCTAGACATGTTTTTTATTTCAACAAGTATTGTAACTCAACAACAAACAGGCTCAATCTCAGAATGCTCTTTGGTGATGTCAAAGCTGGGGCTATGTGAGTCTTGTAGCATCATCTGAGAAATTCATGAGATTTAGTCTGTACCTTGAAATAAGAACTTAGGTTGTGAACTTCTTGGCTTTGAGCTACCCAATGTTATCAGAAACACCTATCCTACCATGGAACTACCCCACCCCCAACAATTTCTCTTAATTTTATCTCTTTACATGGTAGTATTCAACCAGTTTCCCAGTGGCTGCCCAAAGAATAAGTTCCTAGTGACCAATTATTAGACTAATAGCCTAATTAACTATTTTGTCATAAAATTTCTCAGGCAGCTAAATATATTTTGTAGAATATGAAGAGAAGTTTCATTCCATGTCTATGGCTAGTAATTCATTTTCTTGTATGTATTTCTCTACAAATGAGGTTCTATGGTAGAAAGTAATGACAACTGTGGCTAACTGACACAAAATACAGTCCATCGGAAAGACATTAGTATCTTAAATGGGCAAGATGGAGAACCAAGGCAGCCACAGAAGGCTGGCCATTGGAACTATGGGAATGGTAGCTCAGCAGGAACACCTGGTCTGAACATTACCACTGGTAAACTTGACCACATACCACTTTGCCAATCTGCTAAAACACAATGGAAAAAGAATCCAGTGGCCTTGTTTAGTTCTTGGGCTTGTCCCCTGACAAGAAAAGGGAAAGGCACTTGATGTACAGTTTCAACAGACAGTGTATCAAGGGAAGAGGGTATTTTTCTCAAGAGGAATTACTGGCAATAGATGATGGAAAACTAAAAATTAAAAAAGAACACAAACATTAACAAAATGATATTATTAATAACATGTCATAATTTTCTTAATATAGTGTTAAGTACATGTCATATACATTCCATATAATAATATGTATATTATATTAACAACAGTTATCACTAGTTGGTAGGATTATCAGTACATTGTATTTTTCCTTTGTACATTTTATAATTTTATAAATTTCAATAAAAACGTGCTGGTTTGAAAATTTGCCTAAAAAACACAAAATAAATGTAAACATTTTTTAAATGAAGGGAAATTGAAAATAGCACTAGATTACAAAAGAGCTGATCATATATCAGTTATGCATATTTCAGACAATTTGCTTCCCCTCTTCTCCTTTTTCTGAGTTTTGGTACAAAACCTGAGAAGTGTCATGGGAGAGGAATATAAATGACAATAAAAGTAATATTAGCTCATTTTAACAAGTACTCATTGTGGACTCAGTATTTTACTAAATGCTTCATATGGAGTAGGTATTATAATTATTCCCATTTTATAGATGAAGTACTTGCTGCCCAGAGATGTTAAGTAACTTAGCTCAGTTGATGTAAATAAGTAAATGAAATGAAATTTGAATGTACTCTTCTTTCAGCTCCTTAGGACTTTTGAGGGAGGATAAGAAGTGTCTGTGCCTACTGTTTAATCCATGATCCTTCATGTATACATTTGGAATGTTTTTTTTTTTTTGAAGAGATATAGGAATAGGTCCTGAGTAACAAGTATTTTTTAGGTTCAATCTTCAAATATTGAGTGCACATTCCCTATGTGCCAAGACCTCTAAGGTCTTTGTTCTTGAAGGCAAACATGCTGCTTCTCTAAGTCAGTCCATAGAAAACACTTATTCTTGGTTGCTGTAATTATTTAAATATGATAATGTTTTCATTTTAGATGCAGGAAAACAAATGTCACAAAGCTGCATTTTGAGAAATTCCATTAGAGATTTTTTTTCAATTTGTGTGTGTGTGTGTGTGTGTGTGTGTGTTTTTTAATTTGTCTCATCTGACAACTCAAGACTTTCCCTGAACCTGCAATAAGCAAAATGAATAAATGATCCAAATAAGGAATACATTTAGAGTATAGGGAAATAAATTTAGAATATAGGGAAAATGTCTCCAGAGGGCTATATAGGATATTTTGGTGTCCATATTTTTGCAGGGTTCAAAAGTCAATGTACAGTCATAATACCACGGCCATAATTTTGCTTCAGTTTTCCCACATCAAAAGCAACTTACAGGGCTTACCTGGTGGCGCAGTGGTTGAGAATCTGCCTGCCAATGCAGAGACACGGGTTCTGGCCCTGGTCTGGGAAGATCCCACATGCCGCGGAGCAACTAGGCCCGTGAGCCACATCTACTGAGCCTGCGCGTCTGGAGCCTTGTGCTCCGCAACGAGAGGGCTCAACAGTGAGAGGCCCGTGCACCACGAAGAAGAGGGGCCCCAGCTTGCCCCAACTAGAGAAAGCCCTCGCTTAGAAAACAAAGAACCAACACAGACAAAAATAAATAAATTAATTTTAAAAAAGAGTGTTTTATATTAAAAACAAAACCAAAAAAACAACTTACAAGGATGAACTTTAAATCTGATTTCTCTTGGTCAGTTGACCATTTCCCAAACACTTCAGCACTTCTCTATACTTTATAAGATTCATCTATTTTCCAATGAAATAATAATTTCAATGAATTTGTGAGCTGACGTTTCCATCCATATGCTGGGATTTCACTTCTCCCTGACATTTAGATGTTCCTTTGCTGAGAATATATAAACAAGGCAACAGTTCAGTCTTAATCCAGGAAGGAAGGGAAAATACTTCATTGAAGTAAATGTCATTACCTTTAAGCTAAAACATGTTATACTGAGCTTAATTTTGCAGAATCCTGTGGTTTTCAAAATGTTTTTCTATATTTTACATAAAACAACAAACAAGTATAAAGAACCTCCCAAGTGCCAGGCACTCTGCAAGGCACTGGCTTTGCTCACAGGTCTGCACGATGCAACTCCAATCCACTTTCCCACTCAAACTAAAAAATTCCCTTAGGTTACTGTGATGAGTTTACAGTTGGGAAAGGCTGGAGCAGGGAAACAAGTATAACCGGGGAGAAATGATGATGGTTGGCATCAATGTGGTAATAGTAAAAATAAATGGAAGGGGATAGATTCAAGAAATAGTTCAGAGCTGGAGATGACAGCCATTGGATTTATTTTGGAAGTCTGAGTACGAGGTGGGAGTTAAATCAAGAAAAAAATCTCAGTTTATTTTTGGTTTGTGTTTTAGAATCTGCAAATGGGTTGAAAATTATGCCATTTCTTGCTCAGGGTATGCTATTTCTTTAGGCAGGATAAGTTTGAAGGATAGTCAGGAGGATATGTCTGGATATAATTGGATCATAGTTCAGAAGAGAAACTGGATTGGAAATACAAATTTGTGAGCAATTAACCTGTAATGAAAGTGAGTGGATCACCCCAGGGGATCTCGTGCAGTGATAGTGACGAGCGGTCAGAAAAGACCCCAGTGCCTATAAAAGTGCCTGGCACAGACATAGCTGTTAGTTAACAAGTGCATGAAATAATTAATAAAAGGATGAATAGACTTGGAGACAGAGATCTCTTTCTATCAGATAGATGTATAAGTCAGTAATGATCATTCCATGTGTTATGAATAAAGTTCTATGGAAGTAAAATGAAATGTCTCCTACAGTAATTCATTAAACTTTGCAATAAATACAGCGGGCTAGTCATGGAAAATGTTATTCTTATTTTAATCATAAGACACTTGAGGCTAAGAAGGGTGCTTTTGTCCATGACTACAAGGATGCAATTCATAATGATAGAACCAGGAGTATAACCAGTTTTTTTTAAATACATTGAATGAGGCATTGTTAAAATGCAGGTTTTATTTGTTATGTTGGAATCAGAAGAGAGGATGGGGATAAAGGAAAGAGAATTTGCTCCTTCAACTATGTTGCAAAATCACAAGAGTCGGAAGGCAGCTTTGCAAATTGAAACCATCTGAAGGAAGTGGAAGAGGATTAGGGAAATGTGGTCCTTTCTGCCTTTCTCAAAGTCAGTTGTGCCCCGTCCTCTACCACCCAACAGAGGTCCCAGAATGGACTCCTTTCCTCGTAGATTTACAAAGTCCTGGGTCTGTGTCCCATCACTGCTAACACAGAAAGATTTGTATTAATAATCCCATTCCCCAAATGCATGACCCCAAATTCCTTTTAGATATTCAGGTTGTTGATAGAAATTTTGTTTGAATTTAAAATGCATTACAAAGCAAGGCCCCCTTTGCTCTCTTATCAGAAAGCGTCTCTAGAGTGGTTTGGATTCTCTGAGTTTCATTAATGGGTGTTTTATATGTCAGAAAGGCAAATATTCTCAATGTAAGTAATTATTCTTTTTTCATCCATCAACTAAGCAACTCACTTCCAAACATTTCTTTTGCTTGTACATGTGTGTGCCTCTCTCCATCTACTTGAAGAATGTGGGGTTAGGTGATAAGGGAGGAGCAATTTCTTTCTCAGTATAATTAATCAGTCTGCCCCAGGGACCTCTAATGGGTTAGGTTATATCGGAATTTAAAGCATATTTCTCTTCTGTTCTCAGTGGGCATTTCATTTTTATAGAGAGTGAGTTGGACCATTGTTTCCATCCCAATGACACTCAATGTGAAGTCATTTTGTTTTCAAGAGATACATAGGATTGCCTTTCAGGAATCCTTAGGGAGGGGATGTCAAGTAAAATATCAAACAAGTAATGAGAATTTCACAATAAAGTACTGCCCAAGGGGGGGAAATATTGAAAATGGAGTGCTGTCATTGACACTGTTCTAGTGGTCCAGGCCAAGGGAGACAGTGCTCAGATTTAGGGAACCACTCCCAATTGCTCAGAACTAAATATCACGAGGTATTTATTCAGGGATCTTAGCTATGGGTATATTTCTTCAGAACATCCACTTCCCTTTTATCTAGTTCTTGGTGCAATGAGCAAATATCTGACTTACTATTTTATCTCCTGGGTTGACTTACTAGGAGAAAAGTTTCCTTGAGCAAATGATTCAGGCCAGTTATCTTCATAGTTACATCCTCCAGTGTAAGTTAAGGTATACTCTTTTGATGTATTCATGACCATTGTGCTTAGATTCATAGCAACAAGGTCTGAGCCTAATAAATGCAGGGTGAACTGGTAAAATAGTTTTCTTAGCCAATAAATCAGTGAGCCAAACCTGAACCTTGGGCCTTCATCCAGGAGTAGCAGAATCCCTTGTTGCAAAGACAATGGAATTTAGATCCAAGCAATCATGGTTTGAGCTCTGTTTTTCACTTGGCAGAAAGTTATTTAATCTCAGGATTCTGAATTTTCTCATTTAACAAATGGGGATAATATCAGCACTGAAAGTTTCATATAAGATTAGAGGTAATGTCCTGAAACCATAAAACTCCTAGAGAAGAACTTAGGCGATAAACTCCTTGACATTGTTCTTAGCAATGACTTTTTGGATTTGACATCAAAAGCAAAAGCAACACAAAAATCAACAAGTGGTACCGCCTCAGACTAAAAAAGCTTCTTCACAGCAAAGGAAACCATCAACAAAATGAAAAGGTGACCTACTGAATGGGAGAAAATATTTGCTAATCATATATCTGATGAGAGGTTAATATCCAAAATATATAAACAAGTCAATGGCCAAAAAAAAGGCAGCTTGATTAGAAATGGGCAAATGATCTGAATACATATTTTTCCAAAGAAGACACATAGATGGCCAACAGTGACATGAAAAGATGTTCAACATCATTAATCATCAGGCAAATGCAAATCAAAACCATAATGAGATATCGCCTCACACCTGTTAGAATGGCTATTATCAAAAAGACAAGAAATAGGGCTTCCCTGGTGGCACAGTGGTTGAGAATGTGCCTGCTAATGCAGGGGACACGGGTTCGAGCCCTGGTTTGGAAGGATCCCACATGCCGCGGAGCAACTAGGCCCGTGAGCCACAACTACTGCGCCTGCGCGTCTGGAGCCTGTGCTCTGCAACAAGAGAGGCTGCGATAGTGAGAGGCCCGCACACCGCAATGAAGAGTGGCCCCCGCTTGCCACAACTAGAGAAAGCCCTTGCACAGAAACGAAGACCCAACACAGCCAAAAATAAATAAATAAATTACTAAACTCCTACCCCCAACATCTTTTTAAAAAAAAAAAAAAAAAAGACAAGAAATAAGTGTTGATGAGGCTATGGAGAAAAGGAAACCTTTGCACACTGTTGCTAGGAATGTAAATTGGTGCAGGCACTATGAAAAACAATGTGTAGATTCTTCAAGAAATTAAAAATAGAACTGTCATATGATCCAGCAATTCTACTTTAGACATTTATCCAAAGCAAATGAAAACATTAACTTAAAATGATATATGCTCCCCCATGTTCATTGAGGCATTATTTACAATAGTCCAAGATATGGAAACATCCTAAATGTCTGACAGATGAATAGATCAAGAAAATGTGAGGTACACACACACACACACACACACACACACACACACACACACACACACACACAGGAATATTATTCAGCCATAAAAAAGAATGAAATCTTGCCTCTTGCAACAACATGCATGCACTTAGAGAATATTATGCTTAGTGAAATAAGTCAGACAGGAATACTAATACTGTGCTGTCTCACTTATATGTGGAATCTAAACACAAAACAAAACGAAAACAAGCTCATTAGAAAACAGATTGGTGGTTGCCAGAGGCTGGGGTGTGGGAGGTGGGTGAAGTCAGAAGGTACAAACTTCTAGTTATAAAATAAATGTTATAGGGACGTACTGTACAACATGACAACTATAGTTAATAATACTGTATTGCATATTTAAAAGTTGCTAAGAAAGTATCTCTTAAAATTCTCATCGCAGGAAAAAAGTTCTCTAACTATGTATGGTGACAAATGTTAATTAGACTTATCATGATCATTTCACAGTATATACAAATATAGAATCATTATGTTGTACACACGAAACTAATATAATGATACAATGTTGTATGTCAAATATACCTCAATAAAAATATTTTCTAAGAAAATAGAAGATTAGAGGTAATGTATGTGAACTATCTGGTATGAGTATTATCAGTCTCTTAATTGTAATATTGTTATGCAGTCTATCAAGGAATATCTCTGCTCAGAGTAGAGTCCCTGTCTGCACAGCCAACCTGTATTTCTCTTTTTCACAGCTCTTCTTCTAGAGCTGAAGTGTAATAATGTATTATTCCTTTCCCTAAAAGTGTCAGTCTGGGTCTTAAAGCAGCAGCAGCAATGGCCACAGAAACTTACATCCCAAGATTTAGGAATGCACACTGTCTCCTAACCAATCTGCTAGACAGTCCTCTGGGCATGTTGGTGTCCTTGTATTTTAAAAGGGAAAAAAAAATGTGTAGAGACACTTGTGGCAGAAGCCAGTGCAGGAGGCACTGAAGCCATGTTTTCTACTCGGAATTGTCATTGGTTTCTCGAAGGTGGTCCCATACAGTCTGGAAACTAAGAAATTTCAGTTAAAAACTCCTGGATTGAGTAAAATATGTCTTTCTTTGATTAAGCATCTCCTAGATGTGCACCAAAGTAGGTCACTATGTTTGTTAGCTATGGCTCTTTACAGGCTGAAATTTCCATGCATAAGAGATAGGCTGAACCAACTGGGGAGTGTCAGTAGAGAAAAAATGGGGATAATTTCATAAGCTAATTGTAGACGAGGCAGTTTGCAGCCTATTTTATGGTATCCATTCCCTTAGACCGAGCAACCAATTTTCCAGTTCTGCTGTACATCTTCTAGAGACCATCACAAAGCAGGTGGGATAAAGTTTGATTAGAAAGGTAAATTTCATTTCAATTATTTTTTAGCAGAAATTCAGCTCTGTCACGTGAAAATTGATCTTGTCAAACAGATGTCCTTGCTGATGTGAGCACAGAGGTACTCAGAAAATGTAACAGGACTGTTATGGAGTGAATTGTGTTCCCCCAAATTTATGCATTGAAGTTCTAGCCCTCAATGTGACTCAATTTGGAGGTAGGACCCTTAAAGGTAATTAAGGTTTAGTGAGGTCATAAGCGTTGGGCTGTAATTCACTAGGATTGGTGTCATGATAAGAAGAGGAAGAGCCACCATGAATGCACGTGCATATAAAGAAAAGGCCATGCGAGGACATGGGGAGAAGGTGGCCATCTACAAGCCAGGAAGAGAGGTCTCACAGAAAGCAGTCTAAACAAGCATGTGTAGAGTGCTTTTCTGTGTCTCACCACTAGATGATAAAACTTTGTACGGTGAAGAACAATACCCTTGTGTCATTTCTTTTTTCTTTAAATTGAAGTAGAGTTGATTTACAATTTTGTTAGTTTCATGTATGCAGCAAAGTTATACATACATACATATGTATGTATATACATATATGCATTTTATATATATAATATATTTCATATTCTTTTCCCTCATAGGTTATTACAAAATATTGAGTAGAGTTCCCTGTGCTATACAGTAGGTCCTTGTTTATCTATTTTATATACAGTAGTGTGTATATGTTAATCCCAAACTAATTTATTCCTCCCCCACCTTTCCTCTTTGGTAACCATAAGTTTGTTTTCTATGTCTGTGAGTCTATTTCTGTTTTGTAAATAAGTTCATTGGTATTGTTATTTTAGATTCCACATATAAGTGATATCCTATGGTACTTGCCTTTCTCTGTCTGACTGACTTCACTTCCTGTGATAATCTCTAGATCCATCCATGTTGCTGCAAATGGCATTATTTCATTCTTTTTTATAGCTGAGAAGTAATTCATTGTATATATGCACCGCATCTTCTTTATCCATTCCTCTGTCGATGGACATTTAGGTTGCTTCCATGTCTTGGCTATTGGAAATAATGCTGCAATGAACGTTGTGGGTGAAGAGCAATCTGATCTTGTGTCCTTTCATGAGACTTGCTTCATAATGGGTGGCTGGGGGTGCTTCATGTTCCCTGGACCCTGTCTCCAAGCTCTTCCTCTTCTCAGTTGCCCTTCACTGACCTCCTTCTGTCATGATATCTATGTGCTAGGAACTGTGCTAAAGGTTTTCTATATAATACGTCATCTTTTGAATCCTCACAGCTCCATGAGACAATTATTGTTATGCTCACATTCTCTCATGTCCTTCCCCTTTCACCTTTAACCTTAAAGGAAAGCACTTAATTTTGGCTCAGAGAGAAGCAGGAGGCTATATGTTTGAATGCAAGTCAGAATGCTATCTGCTTTTGGAGCCACTCCACTGGGAATGCTGACAAGAGAAGCCCCTCTCTAGACAAATATGGGGCTCTCTGCATTGCCTCAATTTCTATCTCTTCAACTCATCAGGACCAGGTGGGCATTGGCAGAGGTAAGAAGTACCTGACTTTTCTTTCCTAGGCTCAGGAAAGGCAATTGTAAGTTGCTTTTGACAGGTTTAAGCAAGTCAGAGGAGCTCTTCTCAGATTTGAGGAATTCCTAGATGTTTTTTTTTCTTCTCATTTTTAAACTATGTAAAGTATCCTCAAATTCCCACTTTTCAGGGCTCTTTTCATATAGAATATTTTTTCCTGAACTTATATCAGAAGCTGGAAATTTTAAGGCTTATACTGCTTTGTCAGGGCACTCTGAGTAGAACTTAAAAGCTTGGCTTGGAAGTTCTGACATGGATTTGAGAGTTTTCACCCAGTTAATCTATGGAAAGGTGTTCTGCAAAGAGGATTCTGTGATCCCTCAAATGTAGAGTTGCCAGATAAAATACAAGATGTTCAGTTAAATCTGAATTTCAGGTAAACTTCTTGTAATTTTTAGTATAAGTATGGTCCATGTAAGTTGGGACATGCTTATACTAGAAAATCACTTGTTTTTCTGAAATTCAAATTTAATTGAGCTTTCTGTATTTTTCTTTGTTAAAGCTGTCAAACCGGGCTTCCCTGGTGGCGCAGTGGTTGAGAGCCCGCCTGCCGATGCAGGGGACACGAGTTCGTGCCCCAGTCTGGGAAGATCCCACATGCCCCGGAGCGGCTGGGCCCGTGAGCCATGGCCACTGAGCCTGAGCATTCAGAGCCTGTGCTCTGCAACGGGAGAGGCCACAACAGTGAGAGGCCCGCATACCGCAAAAAAAAAAAAAAAAGCTGTCAAACCTACCCAAATATTTATGATTAACTGCACAGGTGAAAACTCCAAATGAGGAATGGGACTTAATATTTTCCCAGGACTATGTTAATATAGTTTCACTGAATCCTTATAATCTAAATAGACATTTCTCCAAAGAAGACATACAGATGGCCAAAAAGCACGTGAAAAGATGCTCAACATTGCTAATCATTAGAGAAATGCAAATCAAAACTACAGTAAGGTATCACCTCACACTGATCAGAATGGCCATCAACAAAAAGTCTACAAACAATAAATGCTGGAGAGGGTATGGAGAAAGGGAACCCTCTTGCACTGTTGGTGGGAATGTAGATTGGTACAGCCACTATGGAGAACAGCATGGAGGTTCCTTAAAAACTGAAAATAGAACAACCACATCATCCAACAATCCCACTCCTGTGCAAATATCTAGAGAAAACCGTAACTTGAAAAGATACACAAATAGCAATGTTCATTGCAGCACTCTTTACAATAGCCAAGATATGGAAGCAACCTAAATGACCATTAACAGATGAATGGGTAAAAAAGATATGGTGCATATATACAGTGGAAAATTACTCAGCAATTAAAAAAATGAAATAATGCCATTTGCAGCAACATGGATGGACCTAGAGATTATCATACTAGGTGAATGAAGTCAGACAGAGAAAGATAAATATCATATATCACTTATACGTGAAATCTAAAAACTGATACAAGTGAGCTTATTTACAAAACAGAAACAGATTCACAAACTTTGAAAACAAACATGGTTACCAAAGCAGAAAGGTTGGAGAGAGGGATAAATTAGGAGTTTGGGATTAACATATACACACTACTATATATAAAATAGATAATCAACAAGGACCTACTGTATAGCACAATGCTCTGTAATATGTATAACTGAATCACTTTGCTGTACACCTGAAAGTAACATAAGATTGTAAATCAACTATGCTCCAATATAAAATAAAAATTACAAAAACATAATAATCCCTCTTTAATAGAAATGAGAAATTCACCTCAGAGAGTTTAAGAATCTTTCCCCAAATCTCACTACCAGTCAGTGACAGAGCTGTGAGTGAAAGACAGGTCACCTGGGACTTCCCTGGCGGTCCAGTGGTTGAGATTCTGTGCTCCCACTGCAGGGGCCATGGGTTCTATCCCTGCTCTGGGAATTAAGATCCCACATGCCAAGTGGCAAGAAAGGAAGAAAGAAAAGAAAGAAAGAAAGAGAGAGAGAAAGAGAGACAGAAAGAGAGAGAGAGAAAGAGAGAGAGAGAAAGAGAGAGAGAAAGAGAGAGAGAGAGAAAGAGAGAGAGAAAGAGAGAGAGAAAGAGAGAGAGAGAAAGAGAGAGAGAAAGAGAGAGAGAAAGAGAGAGAGAAAGAGAGAGAGAAAGAGAAAGAGAGAAAGAGAGAGAGAAAGAGAGAGAGAAAGAGAGAGAGAGAAAGAGAGAGAGAAAGAGAGAGAGAGAGAAAGAGAGAGAGAAAGAGAGAGAGAAAGAAAGAGAGAAAGAAAGACAGGTCAACTTACTCCAAAACCCACTGTCATTGCAACACATCTAAGGCATTTAAAATGTGTTAGGAACATGTAGTGACCCTCCCATCTCGATGGAGGGAGCAAATACCTAGAAAGCTGACCTCAGGTGAAGTTCACAAAGTAATTATGGCATTCAAAGCAGACGTAAGCCTCATCATACCAAGTAATCCTATCAGGTTCTCCAGGGAGGCTGCTCCAAGCCCAGAATTTCATGAATAGCTCTGAAAACAGGCATTATCTCTTCACTTAGTGAAGAGAGAGTGAAGAAGTCTCAGGACAAAAGGAGGCGGTGGGTTGATGTCACTAAGGGGCCACTTTTGAGGGCTGACCGCACCTGCTTACGTGACCCTGGGAAAGATTGTCAGGCCCACTGCACGGTACTGTAGAGGCAATGGCATCCGTTTTATTGAATATTTCCTGGCACTCCTCCCAAAGCAGAGAGGCAACTGTTTGTTGTACCGTGTTTTGTTTGGTCCTTCTCACCTCATTAATGATGAGTCTATTTAAAAAGAATTTATTACCCTTTCCAAAAGTGGTAGAATTGGCTCTGATTCAAGTCTGTTTTCTCCCTTCTTGTTAACCCAGGGTACAAACTATCTGATCAAAAAGAAAATAATTCAGATAGCACTGGTTGAATGACCTTTCAGCAGAGTTTTACATTCTCAGTGGTCTTACGGCTAAAGCAACCCCAAACAGTACATCATTGGCACCCCTCTCACCACCAGCATCATCAGTGGCCCCTCCAACCCCTCTAAGGATAGCATGTGGGGAATATACCATGGTGTTGTCAAATGTTATTGCTGATCTTCTCTCTCTGAAACTTATTTTTCTTAGGTTACGAGGACTGACACTGAAAACATCTTAAACAGGAAGTAGCTTGCCAATTAGCCGCACAGATGAGAATCATCTGGCAACCTTTTGGTTCCTGACAAAGCCAACAGACACAATGAGCACTAAATATCTGCCAGGCATTATTCAGCTTCCCTTTTTTCTCCTTTGATCCTTGCTAGAGATCAGTGGGCCGCAAAATATAGCCTCCTAGCCAAATCTAGCCTGTGACCTGTTTTAGTTCCTGAGCTAAGATTTTTTTTTTTTACACTTTTTAAAGGTTGAAAGAAAAAGAAAGAAAGCGAGAGGGAGGAGAAGGAAGAGAAGAAGACTATGTGACAGAGACCATATGTAGTGGCAAAGCTTACAATAGCCGTGATCTGGCCCTTTACAGGATAAGTTTGCTCACTCATGCCACAGATCTTACCTGGATCAGAAATCATACAAATAAATATTCTCAGTATTGGCTATAGTGTGTTGTTATGGGTTGGATTATGTTCCCCACAAAGATATGTTAAAATTCTAACCCTTGATACCTGTGACTGTGATCTTACTTGGAAATGGGGTCATTGCAGATGTGATCAAGCTAAGATGAGGTCATACTGAATTAGGGTGGATCCTAATCCAGTAAGACGACTGTCCAAGCAGCGAAGAGACACAGACACAGGCACACAGTGGTACCCAGGATTTGTTTCAATCAGCTATGGCAAGACACACAAACATGGAAATGACCATCATAAAGAAAGACATTTATACACACAGTTCCACAGAAGTAGGAGACACAGGATGCCCTACATGTGGAAGCACTTGGATTGTTATGAGATAGAAGGAGCGAGAGAAAAATGTGGGTAGGAGACTTTATCGTGGTTTCTATAAGAAAGAATGGGTGAGACATGATAACCAGTTTAGGATTAGCTAGTTTCAATAGTTTTAGGGGGCTCTTCAGCACCGGGACAGTCCCTAATTGTCTGGTAGCTGGAGCTGGGGTGATTTTGATTAAGGCAGGTAGCTAGCGGATTAGTGTGTGAAAGCCCCATACAGGAGGGGCAGTCCCTACAGGGCTGGCAAGCCCCCCCCGCCCCGCTGATGTCAAAGCATCAGATACAGAAAAATAAGACACATTGTTAATATGTCACGTGATGACAGAGACAGAGGTTGAAGTGATGCATCTACAAGCCAAGGGACACCTTTGATGTCTGGTAACCACGAGAAGCTAGGAAGAGGCAAGGAAGGATTCTACACAAAATCTCAGGAAGTATGGCGCTATTGACATCTTGATTTTAGACTTTTAACCTCCAAACTGACAGAATAAATGTCTGTTGTTTAAGATACCTAATTTGTGGTGTGTTTTATGGCAGTCCTAGGAAACTAATACGACCATTGAATACAATGTCAGATTTATCTTAGCATGTGAATGTTTACTAACAGGGGACTTTTAAGTGTGTTTGAACTTAGAAACACTTGAAAATAATTTTAAAGACTCTCTATGACTCTCCAGCTCATGTGAGGTTCACTAGTGTAGTGGAAAGAGAAGTAGAACCCTGGACTTGGCCCCAGGATTTTTGTTTCTAGTAGATCCAGCAGCTGTTATGTACAAATCTGGCACCATCTGGGCACCCAATTTAATGAATTTTACTTTCTGTAAAATAAAGAGGTTAGGTTGAATGAACCTGAGGATCTAGAGAAGTGTATCATTCTATAAGACATAAAAAGATTCCTAGACATAGCCCAAAGCAGAGTGTCGATGTCTTGGTCTGCATTCTCCATGGAGCCTGCGGCCAAGACTTCCCCAGCATCTCTTTATTAGGAAGGAGGAGTGAGGGATGAGGCAGTGAGGCAGCAAGGAGGGCGAGCCAAACTGAGGGTGGAGGACTGGACTAGTAGCCACTAACTGCTCTATCCTGTGATACTGTCATCTTAGAAGTATCCTGTGATACTTGGTCTTAGAACCAAGTCTTGAACAGTGTTAAGGGGGGAAGAAAGGGGAAAAATACATCTCCTAGCTGCTGCCTCCCAGTGAGCAGAACTTCACCCATTAGAGTGCTATGTCCTTGCAGTTCTGAGTTGTAGATGCACCTGAACTGGTGTCACTAGTTGTGGTGCCAAAAGGGCAGCCCTGGCAGAGGAAGCTGGAGGAACAAGGGGAGCACCACCCAAGGTGAAGTCAGCTTGTGCCTGTGGGAAACAAGTTGGGGCCCATGAAAGGCTGGTCACCAGAGCAATGGTTGGAACAGGGGACATGTGGGGTGGCTGAAAATGTTGACTAAGTATAAAGGACATATCTGACAATGTGGCTCCTAGAAAACTTAGAGTTAGTATGCTGACACAATTATAGCTACTATTATGAATAACAAGCATAACAAACAGCATTTATTGAGCATTTACCATGGGCCAGGAACTGTGCTATGCCTTTTGGATCAATGCTTCTCAAACTGTGGTCAAGGACCAAGTCTATTGTTTTTTGTCCCCAATTCTTTTGTAAAATACAAAAAAATGAATTCTAAAAATTAGCTGAAATAAAAAGCAGGCATTCAAAATACATGTTCATTTGAAAAATTATTTGATTCAACAAACATAAAATTACTTTGTCAAATCTCCATAAAAGTTTCTGAGCACTCTCAACTTTCGTATTCATTTCAACATGGACTGCTAAAAATCGGGCTGTGGATTACACTCAGGAATGCCCGTCTCTGTATGTAATATATTGTTTGATTTCTCCACAACCCTATGGGCAAAGTGCTATGATTATCCCCACTTCACAGGTGAGACAACTGAGGCTTATTCATTTTAAGTAACTTATCTAATCTCTCAAAGCTTGTAGGGGGTAAAACTAAGCCCGCCTAACTCATAATGCCACACTGTGAACCATTTTCCTGTGCTACCTTCTCCAACTGTTTGAAGAAGGAGAATGGTTTATAGTTTGTAGATTAAAAACTAAAGGGATTCTTTTGATTTTTACCTTTTATTATTAGTTAACCAAAGTTTGAAGATATGTTTATATACGTTACAAGTACATATGTATACATACGTGTATATATGTATATATACATTTATAGATGAAGATAAATGATTAATACAACCAAACTAATTAATATATGTTCATATATGCATGCATATATATATAGAGAGATAGATAGATAGATAGATAGATATAGATAGATAGATAGATAGATAGATAGATAGATAGATAGATACACACATATATCCCCTCCTGCATTCATACCTTTTTGGAATATTAAAAATGCATATTTTTTACTTTGCTCTTTATTTCCTGGATAAGTAATACTTTGGAACCTGTGTGATTGTTTAAACCGCTGAGCATTCTGTCTCATACTAAGAGGGAGTTTCAACCCTCCTACATCCTGGGCTGTCCTTCTGAATTTATTTTAGTATGGCATTAGCATCCATCGTCACCACTAATTGCTATTTACTAAGGAATCACATGGTGCCATGTAATCAGAGACACCTGAGAGAGCTTATTCTTTGCTAGGAGGCAGGAGGCAGAAATATGAATTAGCTTCTTTTCATGCATGTGAAGATGCTTGACCATCCTTCCCTACCTCCCAGGAATACTGCCAGTGCAGAATGCCCTGAAATCCTGATCTATTAGTACCGAGTCACATTATAAAGCTGACACGAATATAAATGATAGAGTACAGTTGACACCTCCTGGTATTAATGTCAAGAGTTCGTGTAGTCACAAAAAAAAACAAAGGACTAACCACTTCTCTTTTGGGAATCTTGTTCCATCACTCTTCATGCTAGCATTCACCTGCAGAAAAATTAGATTTGGAATTTAGGGTGTATGATTCCCTGGAGGGTGATCAGTACACAACAAAATGTCTTCCCTCTAGAAAGCCCTAGATGTTCAGGGTTCAGTCAGTGCCCTTGATTGCTCTCACTCTCTCTGTTTGTTGGTTGGGTTTTTTTTTTTTTTTGTTGTTGTTGTTCCTAATAATTCCGAGCCTTCTGGCCTTTGCAAATTGCACAGGTTTATCCTGCAGGTAAAATGCATGCATATCTGAATGTATAATATACATTTATTGTGGAGTTGTCATCTATTTAATGGAGTAATTCTTTTTTCTCCATCTTTATTAAGGTATAATTGACAAATAAAAATTGTATATATTTAAGGTATACAACTTGGTGTTTTAATATATGTATACATTGTTAAATGATTAACACAATCAAGCTAATTAACATATCCATTATCTGACTTAGCTACTTTTTCTGTGGTGAGAGCACTTAAGATCTATCCCTCTAGAAATTTCAAGTGTACAATACAGTATTAACTATAAGATCTCCAGAAATTAAGAACTTATTCACCTTTGTGTCCCTGGAGTAATATTATCCCCATTTCCTCCACCCCCAGACCCTGACAACCACCATTCTACACTCTACTTCTAAGAATTCGACTATTTTAGATTCCTCATCCAAATGGAATCAGGCAGTGTTTGCCTTTCTGTGTCCGGCTGTTTCACTTAGCATAATGTCTTCCAGGTTCATTCATGTTGACACAAAATGCATTATCTCCTTCTTGTTTAAGGCTAAATAATATATCAGGGTGTGTGTGGGGGGGTGTGGGTGTGGGTGTGGGTGTGTGTCTGTGTGTATCACATTTTCTTTATTCTTAATTTTTCCAAAAACCTTGACTGGATTCTCTTGAGGAGTGATGAAAAGTATCAGACTTAATATGGGGAAATACAGACCTTAGGCCCAAGGTACAGTGAACTCGTGGTACCATGCACGATGCACAGAAAAGTAAACACTCGCAGCACCAGCCTTCATGACAATCATGATGGTAGCTGAAACTGATTTAGGACTTGCTATGGTCATGCATGTGCTAGGGGCTTTGCATGGATTATCATCAATGGGACCACACATGGCCTCTGAAGTGCCTCAGAAATATAACCAGCCTCCCTTATTCAATGATGTAATTACCAAATATTTCTAGCGGGTGTGCAGTAGGTAACATAAACATTAGGAAATTGGAAAAATATCTTTAATTTATTTAGGTCATGAAGAAGTGTAAAATGAATAAAATTATGGTCTCTGGAGCCAGAGTACTTGGAATCACATTCCAGATCTAGCAAGCACTAGCTGTGTGACCTTGGGCAAGTAACTTAACTACTCTGCACCTGCTTTGCCACATCTATAAAATGGAGAAATAAATGTTTTGGGGGGATAAAACAAGTTAATAGATGCAAAACGTTTAGAACAATTCTTGGCTTATTGTCATTGCCAAATAAAAGTTAGCTTATAGCTAAGTGTCAATGTTTTAGTAAAGAAATGTAGACCAAATGGGAAATCTTGATTTTACATGTTACACTCTCCTTGCATTGCTGTAATAATCTCTACTTGACCATTAAGTATTGTTTTTAAATGTACTGCTGCAATCTGTTAATAGTTATATTAACAAAAGATGCTAATATCCCATATTTTATGATATTCTATGAAATTATACTTTACAGTGTGATGTTTATAATAGTCATTAAAAAGTTGTTTCTGTATTTTTCTTTGTGTGTTAACCTTTATCAGGCTTTGGTAAAAATTAAATACTTATTTCATAAGAAGCATTTGGAACTTTTCCTTCATCTATGGATATAGAATAATTTAAATAATGTTATTATGATCTACTCTTTAAAGGTTGGTATAAATCCCCCTGATTTTTTCTCAGGGTAATTCTCTGATACCTTTTATCTGTGTCTATTTTAGAAATTGGACTTATGTTTTATAGCCCTTTTGAAGTAAGATTTAGCAATTTCACTAAAAATATTCCATCTCATAATTATTTTAAAATCTGTTTGCATAAAGCTGTGTAGTATCATTTTTATGATTCTTTTAATTTCTCCTTCTCTTGTTACCCCATATTATTTTTACTTTGTGTATTTATATTTTTTGTCTTGATGGGTTAATTGATAATCTATTGAAATCATTTTGTGCATTGCTAGTTTTACTTCTTTTTAAGACTGATTTCTAAAGTTTTAATTTCTTAATTTATTTTTATTGGTCCCTTCTGCTTTCCTTAAGTTCATTTTTTTGTCTTTTCTAATGTTTCACTTCAGATATTTAGTCTTTTGTGTTTAGTGATAAATATAGTGAGGCATATGTGTTTTCTCTGAGCTCTAGATGTCTCCCACATGCTGTTTAGATTTTTATAATTTTCTAGGTAGGCTGTGATTATGCGCTATATATTTTCTTTGTACCAAAAATTTATTAAAATATCATTTATAGGGCTTCCCTGGTGGCGCAGTGGTTGAGAGTCCGCCTGCCGATGCAGGGGACACGGGTTCGTGCCCCGGTCCGGGAGGATCCCACATGCCGCGGAGCGGCTGGACCCATGGGCCATGGCCGCTGGGCCTGCGCGTCCGGGGCCTGTGCTCCGCAACGGGAGAGGCCACAACAGTGAGAGGCCCGCGTACCGTTTTTTTTAAGGGGGGGGCCCCGCACCCAAAAAAAAAAAAAAAAAAAAAAAAAAAAATATCATTTATAAACTTTCAAGCTGATGGAGTATTTGTTTTCTGATTGTAGTTAATAGTTTTATTGAATTATAATGACATAAGGCTCTCTGAATATTTATTATTTGGAATTTTATTATGGTTTATTTCATGACTTAATATATAGGCAATTTTTGCGTATGATCTGGCAGCAAAGTATATTCTCTCTTATTGTACAAAGTCTGATAAATATCGATCAGGTCTACTTTTTAAATTAGATTATTTAGAGATTCTGTACCTTTGCTTATTTTTTGTCTACTTTAACTATCATGAAACAGATGAATTCAATTATCTTTCTTTTTTTAATCTTTTTTCCATTTGTTTTATTTTAAAAATTTTTTATTGAAGTATAGTTGATTTGCAATGTTGTGTTAGTTTCAGGTGTACAGCAAACTGATTCATTTGTATATATATGTGTATATATACATATATATATATATATGTTCTTTTTCATATTCTTTTCCTTTATAGGTTGTTACAAAACATTGAGTATAGTTCCCTGTGCTATACAGTAGGTCCTTGTTGGTTATCTATTTTATATATATATAGTAGTGTGTATATGTTAATCCGAACCTCCTAATTTATCCCTCCCCCACCCCTTTCCCCTTTGGTAAGCATAAGTTTGTTTTCTATGTCTGTGGGTCTATTTCTGTTTTGTAAATAAGTTCATTTATATCTTTTTTTCTTTTTTTTAGATTCCACATATAAGAGATATCATATTATATTTGTCTTTCTTTGTCTGGCTTACTTCACTTAGTATGATAATCTCTAGGTCCATCCATCAATTATCTTTCTAATAATCTTCTGTTTCTTTACATAGTTGTTATTCGTTACTTGCTGTGAGCAATAATAAATTTTAACATACTTATTTTTCTCTTAAATGCCCTATTCGTTTTATTTTTTAAATATTTATTTCTTTTTTTTTTTTTTTGGCTGTGTCGGGTCTTAGCTGCGACACACGGGATCTTCGTTCAGGCGTGCGGGATCTTTTCGTTACAGTGCGCAGTCTGCTCGGGTTTCTCTCTAGCTGTGATGAGAGGGTTTTCTCTCTCTAGCTGTGACGTGTGGGGCTCCAGGGACTGTGGGCTCTGTAGCTGTGGTATATGGGCTCTGTAGTTTGTGGCATGCGGGCTCTCTTGTTGAGGCACGTGAGCTCAGTAGTTGTGGTGCACGGACCTAGTTGCCCTGTGGCATGTGGGATCTTAGCTCCCCAACCCAACCCAGGAGAATCCTTCCTGCATTGGAAGGCAGATTCTTTACCACTGGACCACCAGGGAAGTCCCTCTATTAGCTTTAAATAAAGTTATTTCTAACTCAGTTATTATTGAAATAATCAGTGCACTTTCTTTACCTCTCACCTTCCTTTTCCTACCAAGTTGTGTCTGTTGGATCACTTCTGCATCATCAGGACATATCACACGTTCTTCCTCTCTCCTATGCCCCTCTGTTTTAGCCTTCCTTTTCCACTCAGATGTACTGACTACCTACAACTCCTTTGCTCTCTCCTCCCAGTCATTGCTTGGTTCCTTGCAGTTTGTTTCTTTTTTTTTTTTAACTTTTTATTTTACTTTGGAGTCTAGCTGGTTAACTATATTGTGACAGTTTTAGGTGCACAACAAAGTGACTCAGCCATATGTATACATGTATCCATTCTCCCCCAAACTCCCCTCCCACAGTTTGTTTCTTATTAATTTTGTCAAGAAGGACTCATGGGTCAAGGTTTTCTGAGGTTTTTCATGTTGAAAATTGTCTGTGAACTGCACGCATAAAGAAAGTGTAGTTGGATATGAAATCTTTGCCTTACACTTTCTTTCCTTCAGCATCTTGTAGGTGTTGCTCAATTGTTTTCTGTCAATGAATGTTGCTTGTGATACAACTGAAGTCAGCTTGATTTTTGTTTCTTTTTGAAAGTGACTTGATCTTTTTGTCTTGTTTGTCACAGGAATTATTCCTTCTATTGAGAAGATCAATAATGTCCCTGGAGTAATCACAGTATTAACAATTCTATTGGTATTAACTGTTAACTCTTCCCTGGTATGTCATGTGCCCTTTCAACAGGTATGTTCATAGTCTTTATGTGTCAGGAAGTATTTTTGTATTTTCTATTTGAATATTTGTTTCATTTATAATTTGACTTCTTTCAGGACTTAAAAGATATGCATGTTAGATATCCTTTGTCTGTGTTGTATAGTGTATTATTTCTTTCTAAACATTTTAAACATTTATTCTTATGTTTGATTTTTCCTTTCTTCTATGTCTTTACCATGACTCCCTCTGTGTTTTTCTCTCTCATATGCCTTTCAACTTTGTCTTGATTTCTATAATGATTTTATTTTTCCATTTATTTCTTTCCTGAAATTTGCCAGCTCAAATTTCAGGTCTCCCTGCTAAAGTTGTCTCTGAATTCTTGCATTTTGGCTTCACAATCTTCCTTATAGAGCTTATTATTCTTTAGGATTTTAAAATTTGTGTCAAACCTATTTGGTCATAACTCTTATCTATTCCATGACAAATTAGAGTGTGTGTGTGTGTATGCACACGTGCATGTGTGTTTTTAGTCTGTGTTTCTCTTTTTCTTCTTTCTGTTTTCTTTTAAATCTTTGTATCAATGCTGTGTTAGCTTTTTTGGTTAGTCATTATTGAATAAACTGTATTTTGTGGGCAAGTTATTTTGAAGAGTTTCTTGTAGGAAGGAACCAGGGTACTGTTCTAGTGTAGTCAGTTTTCATAATTCAAAGGTTCTTTTCTTTGAATTATAAACTTGCAGAAAATATGGCCAACCTCCTTCTCTGAGTCATCTTGCTTCCTTGGCTTCTTTGAACCAAACTTGTCCATGAAGACGTTTTCGTCAGCCCAGTTCACCCCATTCCTACACTTAATATTGCAAATAAGAGAGTCAAGTTATGCACCTCAGGGTTTTGCCCTTCCTTTAGAAAGCATGTTTGTGTTGCTACTCTCTAAGATCAATCAAGGCCAAGGGCTCTTACCGCTGACATCTATCCTTTTATTTCTTTATTCTGCTCTTCTGGCATGGCTTCTCCTCAACATCAGCTGCTTTTTACAACCCGTAGAAGTATTTTGAGGAATTATATTAATATTATATTTCTAGTTTCACTGAACATTAGTGTTCAAGGTTTGTGTTCTTTTTTTTTTTTTTCAGTGTCTTTCAGTTGATTTCCTGGAGGAGAAGGGAATCAATAGACTTATTCACACTCAAAGTTCATACCATACTTTGAGCTTTTTGCAATCCAAGATTCCTACTGTAGACCAGTTAACAATTAACATTCTATAAATGTTTGGTGAGTAGCCCAATATTGCTGAACAGGTTAGCATAAACAGCAGAATTATTAAGTTAGTGTATATAATGTCTGTTATGGTTATAATTTATGGCATTTTCTTAATTTTTCTAAATATAAATATTTCATAGAAGTATATTTGAATATAAAAATTATGGAATCTTGAGTGATTCTGCATTTTAAAAACCCTCTTCTGAATTTCTTAAGCACATATAAACCTTTTCTAGATAGTATCATATATTTTAAATTCATGTTTGAATATTGTTGAGACAAAATGAAGAATCTTATTTTCAACCAAAATAATCAGAAGTTTTATAAGTTTAGCACTTAGAGATTGAGCTACAAAGCAAGGAAAGTAAGGCTACCTTTCAAGGTCTGACTGTATATAGTGTTCTAATGTTTATTTCTTTGGCATCGTGTTCTTTCTATAAGAAAATGTGTTGGAAGATTAAGTACACAAAATTTATTGCTTGACATGTTATACTTCAACCTGCTGCTAATTAGCACAAATACTCACTCCAGCAAGTGAGATCACTCCTTTCCCTTGGTTGTAGCTGAGAGATTCTTTGTGATGGAGAAAAAGCCCAGGTGTTTGGCCTAAAATAGGAGTTACCACCCAGGTGTCTGTCTTAATAACAACAAAATGCCTGGGCTAAAAATCCAAGAAGAGGAAGGGAACTGCTTCATTCTTTCTATTTTTAATGACATTCACCAATACTTATTAGTAAATAAATTAGTGATCTATTGCTACATAAGAAAATTACCCCAAAACACAACAGCTTAAAACAACAAACATTATATATATAACTGATTCACTTTGTTATAAAGCAGAAACTAACACACCATTGTAAAGCAATTATACTCCGATAAAGGTGTAAAAAAAAAAAAAAACAAAAATAACCCCAAACATTTCTTATCTCATGTTGTTTCTGAGGGCCAGGAATCTGGGATCAGCTTAGATAGTGGTTCAGGCTCTTTGTCTCCGGGTCTCTTGTGAAGTTTCAGTCAAGCTGTTGCCTGGGGCTGCAGCCACCCCATATCTTGGCTGGGTGGAAGGATCTTGTTGCAAGCTCACTCAAGTGGCTGTTGGTGGGAGGTCTCAGTTCCTTTCCATGTGGCTTTCTTCATAGGACTGCTCAAAACTTGACAGCTGGTTTCTACTAGGGTTAGTGGAGAAACAGAATGACAGAGAGAGAGACAGAGATGGAAACTGAAGTGTCTTTTATAACCCATTCTCAGAAGTGTAATATCATCTCTTCTACCATATTCTAATGGTCAAACAGACCAAATCTGGTACAGCATGGCAAGGCACCATACAAGAGTATGAATGTCAGGAAATAGAGATCACTGGGGCCATCTTGGAGGCTGGTAACTACAGGTACTAAACTTGTTCTAGGGAATACACTAAGTATAAGGGACTCATCTATTAATAGAACCATTCCTATATCCCTTCACTTAGTTTCAAGATCAATAGAACATACATTCAACATCTACCATGGACCAAGCTCTGTGTTATATACAAGAGGTTATAAAGTAAAAAAGACAAGACCTCATACTTACATTCTGGCAAGAGAGATAAATATGTAAGACATGACGACGATGTTCCACTTTAGCATAAAAGAGGCTTGAACCAAATATGATAGGGGGTTTGTAGAAAGAGAGATTGTTTTTGTTTAGGTAATGTACAGCAAAGTTGAGCAACCAGCACTGTAGTTAGTCTTAAAAAGAAAGCAGGAGTTGAATAAGGTAGGAGTGATTGGCATTTCAGGAGGAAGTGATAGTATGTATGTGGAAGATTTTATTTTCTAAAAATGGGCACAAAATATATCTTATGTTCTCTTCTGCTGTGTGACCTTGACATCTCCCCATTTAGAGGTGGAGTCTGTTTCTTCACCTTCTTAAATCTGAGGAGCCCTGTGACTACTTTCACCAATAAATCATAGTGGAAGTGTTGCATTGCCACTTTCTGTCATAGCTCTAAACTAGCTGTGCAGTTTCTACCGCCTGTCTCTCTGAATCCAGCCCCTACAGAAAAAGTGAAACTTCCTTTAAATATCCATGCTGCAAGAAGCTAAGCCAAGGGAAGAAATCCTGCAGAACTGGAAGCCACACGAGAGAGGCCAAGGAGCTCTGATACACCAGAATGTGAGTAAAGACGCCATTTTGGAAGAAGATTCTCCCACTCCAACCAATGCAGTGTTGATCAGATAGGAGCACAAAGTCAAACCATTCCTGCATTCATGACCAAATCATGAGCCAAATAAAAATGGTTGCTTTTAGCCACTGAATTTTGGGGCAGTTTGTTATGCTGCAAGAGATAAGTAAAATAATGAGCATATTGCATTACATGTTCAGTGAGTCCTTTGATGAAGCTAGCTGCTACATTGAAGAGTAAGGCAGGAAAGCATGAGCTGGCACAGAATCCAAAGTATAAAATATTGGGCGTGCTCTCGTAAATGTTGTTTAGGAAAAGGTGGACATTCTGGACTCTTCTGAATGGCAGAGTAATAGAATTCAATTGGTGATTGGAGATAGTCATTCCGAGGAAAATGTAGAAGATGAGCAACAGAGAAGAGAAGCTAGAGGAAAGCAGACCATTTGTATTTTCCCTTGAAACTAACTGTACAGCAATCACAAAGGCAGAAGTATGGAAGTGTTACATCATGAAGGAGAATGGAACATTTACTGATTAGAATTACATCTCTTTGGCTGGTGGAAAGGAGCTAGATAACAATTATTGCATATGATTCTTGAATGTCTAGCCATTATCTAAGACAGAAAACACGAGAAGAAGCAAGCCATGTTTAATGAGTTTGGTTTTAGTTGTGTTAAATTCAAAGTGCCCATGGGGCATTTTTTTTTTTTTAAGAAGATGTTGGGGGTAGGAGTTTATTAATTTATTAATTTGTTTTTGCTGTGTTGGGTCTTCGTTTCTGTGTGAGGGCTTTCTCGAGTTGTGGCAAGAGGGGGCCACTCTTCATCGCGGTGCACGGGCCTCTCACTATCGCGGCCTCTCTTGTTGTGGAGCATAGGCTTCAGACACGCAGGCTCAGTAGTTGTGGCTCACGGGCCTAGTTGCTCTGCGGCATGTGGGATCCTCCCAGACCAGGGCTCAAACCCATGTCCCCTGCATTAGCAGGCAGATTCTCAACCACTGCTCCACCAGGGAAGCCCCCCCCATGGAACTTTTAATGATTGCAGTCAAGTCCTAGAAGAGCAATTGTATTTTGCTTTCACTGTACCATAATTTTCACTTTTCTTTCACTCTTCCTAATTATTTTTAATAGAGGGCAACAATCCAAGAGATGTTGGTTACTACTGAGTTCCTGCTAAAAGCCACACAGATTCTTATACAGTAATAGTCCTAACATCCCACTAACCCAGTTTTCCCATTTAGTTTTTTTTATGATCCCTAATTACAGGCATAAGATCCAGGTAATGACTGGGTTACATTTTCTGCTAGACAAATTATGTACATAATTATAGGCACATGTTCACTGAGATATTGAGGCATCTGATGCTTCTACAGAGAAGATAATTGTCAACCTTTGCACTGTAATTAAGTCTAAATGGGAATCCTAATAATTTTCCAAATGAGCAAACACTAAGCTAGTTTTGATTGGCTGATTGGCTGTGCCATGGCAGCAAATGAAACAGGTTTGCTGCCCAGGTTAATTAGTCATCTATGAATGTCACCACCCTCAGAAACCCCACATTAGATCTGAGCATTAGAGCTAATTAGCAGTACATTGTTGAAACTTTGTATGATTTTTACCTGACTTGTCTTTGGAATTCAAAATCTCACAGTTCTTTTTTTCCCCTGAATCTGTCTTCTCATAGTGACTCATATCAAGTCATTTGAATGCTCTACCCACTAGTTCCAGCACAGGCATGAGAAAGCAGATGGAATGAGGATTTAGGGTGAGTCAGAGCTGGATTCAAATCCCACAGAAATTTCATTCTTAGAGTGAAATGTATTTCCTCTTCATCTCTCTCTCTTTCAATAGTTCATCTGTAAACTACATGTGATTCATTTTTCTATATAGAACATTAAGATCATTCCAGCAGGTTTCCCCATGCCTCTTTTCAGTCAAACTCCACCCCACCCCTCTAGAGACAAGCATTATGATATTTTTCCATTAGCTTTGCCCATTCTAGAATATCGTGTGAATGTCACAATGTAGACTATAACACTTTTACATAAGGCTTTTTTCAGTCAGCATTATGTGTTTGAGGTCCACCCATGTTACCATGTCAGTACATCCTTCTTGCCCGAAAAACCAATAAACCTTGATATTTCTGTCACTTTGTATAATAAAAATGTATTTCTCACTCATATCAGAGTACTATAAGGATATTCCTTGTTCAAAGACAGCTTTCCCACATGTAGGGAACTTGGTGAATTTGGGCATCTGAAGTTTCACCTTTTCCTAAGCCTTGGTACATCTGTATCTGACAGCTGATGCAGAGAAAGGAAAGAGGTCAGACGGTAACCTCCACTGCTTAAAAATCCAGCCCAGAAGTGTCACACATCACTCCTATGCATATACCATTGGTGAGGGCAGACCATGTGGCCATATATGTATACAGATGGGAAGCGTCGGCTCTGGGTGGGCAGCCTTGTTCTTGCACTCACTCCACACCATGGAAGGAAGGATGTACTTTTTGACGGAAAGTTAGTTATCTCTGCCACAATGTCTGAACTCCAGTCCCATGACCTGCCATTCCCCTCCCCTAGCTAGGCTCTTTACTGAGTATCTCTGTAAGAAGACAAGAAGCACAAACTCTACAAACCAACAAAATAGTGTCCACAGATGCTACACGTCTTGGCTCTTGAGGTGGAGTCCTATCTCTCCTACGGCAATTGCCTTAAACACTAGCCTTGTCAATGACCACTTTGCTGCTTCTATGGGCTACCAGGTGACTGGTAAGGTCCTTTTAAACCTTCCCTTCTTTTTTTTATTCAGATCTTGCTCTCCTCTGCTAATTTTTTCAAATGTTAGCTATGAGAAACCATTTGCTTAGGTAAGGATTTGCCTGGTACCCTGAAGCCACTTTCAAGAAAAATTATTTTCTTTTCCAAGTCATTGTTAACAAGGCTCCTGCACATGTATTGAAAGATTTACTATGTGTCTGGTCCTTTGCTAAGGATTTTGACATATATTATCTCAATTAATCTTCAAAATACATTATAAGACATGTATTATTATTTTTATTCTAGGATGTCAGAAACTAAGGTCCAGACGTTAACTAGGGGTGTCCCAAGATATAGAATTAAAGAATGACCTGGAATTTGAATGTGTATCTTATGACCAGAAAGGAATTTACAGATTATCTGTCTCATTCCTTCCTTTCACAGGTAAGGAAATAGAGGCTTAAAACACTCAAATGATTTGTCTAGTGTCTGAGAGCTGGAAAGCAGCAGAGCCAGGTAGAGTCTAAAGCTTCTAAATATCTATCACGTGGTTCTATTTTTTTAACAATAAAATTTTGTCACACATCTAGCTGACCCCTGCACTATGCCTGAATGGATTCCTAGCTGACAGTCACTGATCAGTGAGCCTCCATTTGGGGTCAACTAACACAATATTTTCAGCTTCCACCTGAATGGTGATGTTATATCAAACCAGGTATTTTCCTGAAATGATCAAACTTAGTCTGCCTTTGCTGAACACTTTTCTTTTGAAGTCTCCCCAGAACCTGTTTAGTGGAGGCAAAACGCCTTTGACAAATTTATTCCCCCATTCAGTGGTATGAATTCACCGTGTCTTATTATGCATCTGTGAATTGAAAGTGTTTGCTGCCTCAAGGATCGGCCTCTGATATTTCCTCACTAACTTTGCTTTTATCGTCTGTGAAAAAATCAACTTGGCTTAGTACTGATGACTGTGTCGTATTTAGCTGCTGTATATGTTTTCTTCATCACCGCGCGTCTTTTATTTACTGTAATAAATGTGATCGAACAGTGTAGGTTAAGCATCACCTACAGACTGAAAATGAAATACAAAAAATTTCTGCCTAGAAAATAAAATATTTTTTGAAGACAACATGTCATTGCTTTTGTGTTTCCCTGGTTGGGGGCCTTGTAAACACCCAGCTGGAGCTCCCTGGGTCCAAACCTGGGATGAGAAATATAAAGTGAATAGGAATAACAGAGGAAAAGAAATCTACTTGACCACTGAAGAACAATGAAGTACAATCCCATGAACTAGTCAGCAAACACTTTAGGAAGATTGCACTTGCTGGAGTGATATATAATTTGTGGGACGCCACTAATTACAACTTCTATAACATGACTTTAAATCCTTCCAGAAAAGTACCCTGCTTATTCAAATTGAGGCATTTAAAATCTGTCAAGCTGCCAAAACCTGTTCCCTGAGGTGAATGGCATGCTTCTGTCCTGGGGAGACGGTCGGTTTTACTGCTTATATTGACGATTGGACTTAAGTGTCCCATGGGGATAGTGGAGATGTTGGCCAATACTAAAGTGTAGACTACTAAAATAAAAACCTACATTCTACCTTTATGGATTATACCTGCAGTGGAAAGGACCTGTTAGTTATCTTGAAGAAAAAATAAATAAATAAATAAATAAATAAGTACCAGAATACTGCCTGCTTCTTAGAAGTCAATTAATACGCATTTTTTGAATGATAAGTATAGTAGTTACCACTTGATGAGAACATGCCACGTATCCAGCACTTAGTAATGCATTCCTTATAGGGCCCATGAGGCCTTCCACATTCAGGCCAAGCCTGACCTATGTTATTTTCTTAGAGCCCTCTGGGGTTTCTTGGAATTTTTCAGGCCTTCACTCACACTGTATGCTCTCCCCTCTTTGTCCTCCCCCAAATCTCTGCCCTTCATTTTTTGGCACTCAACTGAAATGTTTGGTAACAGGTGAATCAGGAATTTCCTACTTTGGCAATTGGACATGTCCCCTGAATTTGTATATTGTGACAATTTCCTTCCATGATCCCAGATTATGTTGATGCCATGCTACGGATTCCTAAAACATGCTTCATTTTTTCTTTCATGACACTTAGCACAATTGTAATTGTTTACAGCCTCTTGATAGGAGCCCCAGAAAGAGGTGAAGAACATTCTTGTCTTGCTCATGTTAATATCTTCTTCCCTTGGTTCAATTTCTAGAATTGTTTAAAAATATTTGCAGAATGAATGAATCTTTAGTGCATTCTCACATCAATTCCTTAAGGTAGAAGTTATTATCTTTAATTTACACATGAGACTGCTGACCATCAGAGAACAAACCCTCTAAGATCCTTACTGTAATAAATAATAGAGTATGTCTACCTTACTCCAAAACCCATGCTTTCAAGTCCTATGAAACATGGTCTTATGCTTTAAAAGGAACTCGTACTATGTGAATGTAGGCTATAAAAGTGAAAACAGTACAAAAAATGTAAAGAAAAATTAAGTGAAATTTATATATGAAACTTAAGGTTAGTGGGTGGTGGCAGTTTTAGTGTGCTTAAACTTACATTTTCTACTTTGGAATACCACGGGCATTAGATAAAGACCCAGCAGTTCCTGAAGACGCATCATGATTTCCTAATGGAAGATGGGAGATTGGGAATGAAATGAAACCAAGCTGTGTTTTCCTATCCAACCCCAGAATTTGAAATCTCTAGGAGTGACCTCACCAATTACATCAGGACTCAAACCAACCACAAAGAGGGAGAGGTGTGTCAGTCTAATGGGGACAAACAATCACCACAACCCACCTCTACTCTCTTTTTGGTTTGGGCTGTGGCTATTTCAACCAGAGGTAATAATATTATAAACATGTAGAGCCACTTCAAAAGATGACATCCTCTGGAAGACCTATGATGGGTGATTTCACAGCATAGGACATCTGGTTAACTTTTTATAAGTATTCAGAATGGCTTAGGAAAGCTAAAAACCGGTAGGATAATGTGGCTAAAGCAAATATTGCTATTTTCTATTCTAGAATGCTTGTGAGCAGAACATGCAGGGAGGGACACCCAGAGGTGCATCAAGAGGTACATAGACTTTGTGGAAGAGGTTCACAGCTTCAAGTGGGTGCCGACTCCTCTGAGAATTAAAAGTAAGAGAAGTCATTGAATTTTCATTGTCTGACAACTCACCATGCCATCAATCTCATTAAAAAGAATAAATGAATCTTTATCTGAAACTTAATAATGAGCAAGCTTGTAAGTAGGAAAGTGTGCAGTTGCTCAAGAAGTCAGTTTCTCAGATTTCTAGATCAGAGAGAGAACCAAAAGAAACACAAAGTCCCTGAAGTTTGAACCAGGCTCTCCATGACACTGCCAGCTTTGATGAATTTAATTCTGAACCCCCAGAAGTGGTGTTATCCCAAGATATGGAAGGCATGGCTGAGAGGTGGATTGAACAACCAGTTGAGCAAGAAGTAGGTTCCAGGAGGATGTGTTGAGCTAAAGATGAGAGGGGTAGAAGAAAAGATGGACAAGCCTGGAAGACTGGGATAAAGTTACAGGAGGAGCATAAACCCCATGGCCAGGAACTAATTTTATTCAAGTATTAAATAAGCACGGGTGACACATTCTTATAAACCAGTTTCAGGAATATTGCTAAATCTCAGGAATATGACAAAAGAATTCCACAAGGTAATTAATGAATTATTTCTCTCCATGGCAATCTCTTACTTTAGAGAAGGATTCAGTTGTGTGGAGAGATATTTATATTAGTGTAGAGGTATTCACATGATGACACAGATACACAGCACAGAGAGAGATACCAACTCACAAACTGGAGAAAGTCTAAAAGAAGTTATGCAAGAAAAATGACCCTAGAAGAATATTATTCTGAATGTTAGTTATATAATAATTGGAATAGGCCACAGCTGAAGGTAAGAAAATATCCAGAATGCTATCATAGCAATCCAGGTTCCAATGGGGTAATATTTGAAGAAATAAGATTTGGCATTAGAAACTGACTTTATGAGCATTCAAGGAGAAATTTACTTTCCTGTCCATTGTTTTACAGGGCTCACCCTCTCTCATGATCTGCAATCACCTCATAGACTGAGATGCTTAGAGCTATAGCCTGAGTTCTAGCGTTTCACAGAAGTATATATTTGTTCACCACCAACTATTTATTAATCATTTATTGTTTTCCAGGAACTAAACTAAGAACTATCAGAACAGAAGTGGATAATATAAGGGTATATATATATATATACAATAGGTACCAATAGTTGTTTGACTTTTTACTTTCCTAAACTTTAGTCTAAATTGGCCAGAGCCTGACAGTATCTAATCTCTTCTGCTATGATGTCATGTTGGGGGATACTGTGATGATGTGAAAAGAGCATGGCCGATCTAGACAATGGGTCTCAAACTGGAGCATATATTAGAATCTTGGAAAGTTAAAACAAGGCTTGCTAGACTCACTCCAGAGCTGCTGATTTAGTAATCTGGGGGGTAGCCTGAGAATTTCAATTATAACATGTTTTCCAGAAGATGCTGCTAGTCCAGGGACCACATTTTCAGAACCTCTGGAGACAGACTAGTTTCCTACATATTTTCTCCCACTACTTTAGCTCAAAGAAGCTACCCTTCCTTTTCAGTGCTAATGACATCAAAGGTTGAATTATATATGGTCTGGCTTTCTGCCTAATAGGTGGACTTTACTCTCCATAGGACTGAGCAGGAACCTATTTGATTTCTTTGACTTTGTTTCTTGCTGAGGGGTAGATGTTCATTCAATTGTAGCTGATCTATGAAATGTCATGGTCTCTAGACCCAGGGGAAGAGAGGCAGCCTCTTAGATGAGGGTAGGGAAGTTCAGTTGCAAACTTCCGTTGGGCCAGATGACAGTGCTGTACAGTGACCTGGACAGATGTACCCTGGGAAAGACACAGTCTTTATCCAAGGGCTTTATGCCCGACAAGTTCAAATGGAGTTTTCAATATTCAGAATGTGAAAAAAACTTAGGACAATAGAAAATGTATTCATTATGGAAGAATGTGAAATTTAAATCTCCAGTTCACCAAAATAACCACGGAAAAGAAAGCTTGTGCCTTCAACCTTAGAATAATCACTAGTGAACTACATGAATCTCTTAGGGCTCTTAATCAGGTGATCAGCTAGCTGGGGCCAGCGGAGCAGCCTCTCATAGCCAGGCAGTAGGCTCACATAATTGGGGAGCATATAAAGAAAGACTTACTCTCTTAGTTTGCATGCATTTGCAATTTGAGATCAAAACTCCAATGTGTACATTGAGAAGAAAGACATTAATGAGCACAATTTCTTGCAGGACTATTTGGCTTAGAAAAATAGCAGTTTAGGCTCAGTTTAAGTGTGCCTAGGTGATCTCCCTCAGCACAAGTCTGTCTAGATCCAGTAAACCTCATCATGCTCACCTATCAGGGAAATCAATCATTATTCCAACATATATCTGAGGATTCCTTTACTGCATGTGCACAAAACTGAAGCACTGTGGGAGAAGGCACATTGCATTTGGTCAAGCTCTGAGAGAGTGGGGAAAGGATGTGGGGGGACTTTGCATAAGCAAGGTGTCCATTTTAGAAGAGTGTGGATACACAGGTTCCTACTTGAATTATCCGTCTCCAGCCCAGTGCTCGGCACATGAGAAGCAGTTCATAAGTACTTTTGAACGTGGAATTTAGTAGAGAGGTAAAGAGCCAAGATTTGTTGGGTTTTACTCATGAACCTGCAATTCATTTTGGCCTCAAAACATTCCCCAGTAAAAAGGCTATCGTCTTGGCCATTCATGTATATTTCTCTTAACTTTCCATGATAAGTCCTTAGCAAGTGTAAAGTGGTAGAAAATTGAACATTGTGGTATCCTGTGGGGGAACTATCTTAAATAAGAGGTCATTTTCCAAGATGCTTAGTGACTCTAAACATCATCAGGCCTAACTGTACAACCTTCCTTTTCCAGATGGTGTACGGATGTGAAAAATTTTACAAGCACTTCTTTTCCAAATAGTGAAGTTTAATATTTTCTTGTTATAAAATGTTGATGCTCCTGCCATTGAAAATAGTGCAATATAAAAAGTTGTTCATCTGTTCTTTGTCAAGAGAAGAAAACAACTTGTTTGGCACCAGACATTGATTTTCCAGCAATAGGAGCAATAAAGGGACTAAACTCTTAGAAAAGTTCCAAATTCAACCCCACCTGTCTGATGTTTCCAGAAGATCTTGCATATTCAGCTCAGAGTCTGGAAACATTTATAATTTGCAGTTCTTAACAAACTGATGGAAAGATGAAAGAAGATGTTGATTATTTCTACATTTTGTAAGCTATAGGTATATTCAACTCTTAAGTACTTATGAGCAAAATATTTTAACTCTTGGCCTCAATCTACCCAAATATAATGTAGGTAAACCAAACAGCCTGCTTCTCTAAATATTTAACAGGTAATAGTAATAATGATAATAATAACCCTTCTTTGAATGTTATCATTTTGTACCTGGCAGGAATTATATTAAGACCCTTACTGGAATTAGCTCATTTTATTCTTACTATAAGCCTAAAATATGTTATATAATCTCCACTTAACAGGTAACACAAACTGAGGTGTTTAGCAGATAAACAACTTTCCCAAGTCACTAAAAACAGACCTAAGATCAAAATTTAAGTCTTCTAACTAAAAACTAGTGTTCAAAAACACTTTCTTAAATAATAATTGGACTCTCAAATTAAATATCATTTTTCTTCTTTTTACAAAACTTACAGGGTCACATTTGAAGCAATAAAGGATAGATAGGTAGTTAGCTCTAGCTAGCTAGCTAGCTAGCTACATAAGGTATAAACACAAACACACACACATTTTTAAAATTTTCAATTCTAACAGGCTATTCTGTCCTTTCCATGACCTAGAATAGATTCTTTCTGTAACTCTGGATAAATTAATCCATTTCATAGCTCAGGGGGAGAGGGAGAAAAAGAAAAAACCTTGGTCACTTTTAGACATAAAATGACTTATGTTCACAATTAATATGTTCAGTGAAATAATAAAAATTCAAACTTTTCCTTCCCCTAGCTAGGAACAAATCCAAGTTTTGTGGGCCTACAGCATATATCTTAGGGGAGGATCTATTTACAAAAGAGGAAACACAACTTCAAAAGTAATATTAAGCACAAAAGAAAATAGTTATTGTGACATCAGCAAGGTGGTGGAGTAGACTAGTATGTTCCAGTTCTTCATTTCCCCAAAGAAACATCAAATAAACAGCTAGAAATTGACTAATAGCTTTATGGAGCCCTGGAAACCATCAGAAATCTACAGAACCAAGAAGATACACAAATTTTACAAAGGCGCATTCAAAATGATAAGAAATCTTGTGGCATTGTTATTCATCATTGCCCCATCTCCTGCTTGGCATGGCATGGCATGGTTGGGAGGAAGTAGACCAATTCTCACTTTCTTCTTGGTTGATAAGACAAAGTGGAATTCCTTTGCAACATTGTGATCTATCTATGGGTTGCCTGAGGGATCGGTTTCTTTCTCACCTGACTCAGAGCTCAGAACATAGTTTGGATTTCAGGCTGGAAGCTGCAGAAAGCAGCAGTGGACACTGTGGCATGTAAAAGCTGTAGGAAGACTGCAGACACAAGGAAGCCAATCTGCAGAGGTTGGAAGAAGTAACTGTTTTCCAATACACAAATCTAAACAAAAGATAATGGCATACAAAGAAATAAAGAAATATGACCCATTGAAAGAATCAAAATAAATCTCCAGAAACTGACTCTAAGAATTTCTGGATTTGGACTTTAAAGAAAAAGACTTTAAAACAGCTGTCTTCTTCTTCTCCTTTTTTATTTTATACAGCAGCTTTTTATTCATTATCTATTTTATACATATTAGTGTATATTTGTCAATCCCAATCTCCCAATTCATCCCACCACCGCCACCACCATCCCTGCATTCCCCTCTTCCTGTCCATATGTTTGTTCTCTATATCTGTGTCTCTATTTCTGCCTTGCAAAATGGTTCATCTGTACCATTTTTCTAGATTCCACATATATGCATTAATATAGGATATTTGTTTTTCTCTTTCTGTCTCACTTCACTCTGTATGACAGTCTCTAGGTCCATCCACATCTCTACAAATGACCCAGTTTTGTTCCTTTTTATGGCTGAGTAATATTCCATTGTTATATGTACCACATCTTCATTATCCATTCATCTGCCAATGGGCATTTAGGTTGCTTCCATGACCTGATTATTGTAAACAGTGCTGCAATGCATATTGGGGTGCATGTGTGTTTTGAATTATGGTTTTCTTTGAGTATATGCCCAGTAGTGGGATTGCTGGGTCATATGGTAATTCTATTTTTAGTTTTGTAAGGAACATCCATACTGTTCTCCATAGTGGCTGTATCAATTTACATTCCCACCCACAGTGCAAGAGGGTTCCCTTTTCTCCACACCCTCTCCAGCATTTGTTGTTTGTAGATTTTCTGATGATGTCCATTCTAACTGGCATGAGGTGATACCTCATGGTAGTTTTGATTTGCATTTCTCTAAAAATTAGTGATGTTGAGCAGTTTTTCATGTGCCTCTTGTCCATCTGTATGTCTTATTTGGAGAAATGCCTATTTAGGTCTTCTTCCCATTTTTTCATTGGGTTATTTGTTTTTTAAATGTTGAGCTGCATGAGCTGTTTATGTATTTTAGAAATTAATCCTTTGTCTGTTGATTCATATGCAAATATTTTGTCTCATTCTGAGGGTTGTCTTTTCATCTGTTTCCTTTGCTGTGCAAAAGTTTTTAACTTTTGTTAGTTCCCATTTGTTTATAGAGACTGTCTTTTCTCCATTGTATATCCTTGCCTCCTTTGTCATGGATTAGTTGAGCATAGGTGTGTGGGTTTACCTCTGGGCTTCCTATCCTGTTCCTTGATTTGTATTTCTGTTTTTGTGCCAGTACCATATTGCCTTGATTACTGTAGCTTTGTAGTATAGTCAGAAGTCAGGGAGTCTGATTCCTCCAGCTCTGTTTTTTAACTTCAAGATTGCTTTCACCATTTGGGGTCTTTTGTGTCTCCATACAAATTTTAAGATTTTTTGTTCTAGTGCAGTGTAAAATGCCATTGGTAATTTGATAGGGATTGTGTTGAATCTGTAGATTGCTTTGGGGAGTATAGCCATTTTCACAAAACTGATTCTTACAAACCAAGAACATGGTATATCTCTCCACCTATTTGTGTTATCTTTGATTTCTTTCATCAGTGTCGTATAGTTTTCTGAGTACAGGTCTTTTACCTCCTTAGGTAGGTTTATGCCTAGGTTTTTTATTCTTTTTGTTGCAGTGGTGAATGGGATTGCTTCTTTAATTTCTCTTTCTGATCTTTCATTGTTAGTGTATAGGAATGCAAGAGATTTCTGTGCATTAGTTTTGTAACCTGCAACTTTACCAAATTCATTGATTAGCTCTAGTAGTTTTCTGGTAGCATCTTTAGGATTCTCTATGTATAGTATCATGTCATCTGCAAAAAGTGACAGCTTTACTTATTCTTTTCTGATTTGGATTTCTTTTTCTTCTCTGATTGCTGTGGCTAAAACTTCCAAAACTATGTTGAATAATAGTGGTGAGAGTGGACCTCCTTGTCCTTTTCCTGATCTTAGTGGAAAGCTTTCAGTTTTTCACCAGTGAGAATGACGTTTGCTGTGAGTTTGTAGTATATGGCCTTTATTATGTTGAGCTAGTTTCCCTCTATGCTCACTTTCTGGAGAGTTTTTATCATAAATTGGTGTTGAATTTTGTCAAAAGCTCTTTCTGCATCTCTTGAGAAGATCATATGGTTTTATTTGTTAAGTTTATTAATATGGTGTATCACACTGATTGATTTGCATATATTGAAGAATCATTGCATCCCTGGGATAAAACCCCCTTGATCATGGTGTATGATCCTTTAATGTGTTGTTGGATTCTGTTTGCTAGTATTTTGTTGTGGATTTTTGCATCTATATTCATCAGTGATATTGGTCTGTAATTTTATTTTTTTGTGGTATCCTTGGTTTTGGTATCAGGGTGATGGTAGCCTCACAAAATGAGTTTGGGGGTGCTCCTTCCTCTACAACTTTTTGAAAGAGTTTGAGAAGGATTGGTGTTAGCTCTTCTTTAAATATTTGATAGAATTCACCTGTGAACCCATCTGGTCCTGGACTTTTGTTTGTTGGAAGATTTTTAATCACAGTTTCAGTTTCATTACTTGTGATTGGTCTGTTCATAGTTTCTATTTCTTCCTGGTTCAGTCTTGGAAGGTTATACCTTTCTAAGGATTTGTCCATTTCTTCCAGGTTGCCCACTTTATTGGCATAGAGTTGCTTGTAGTAGTCTCTTATAATGCTTTGTATTTCTATGGTGCCTGTTGTAACTTCTCCTTTTTCATTTCTAATTTTATTGATATGAATCCTCTTCCTCTTTTTCTTGATGAGTCTAGCTAATGGTTTATCAATTTTGTTAATCTTCTCAAAGAACTAGCTTTTAGTTTTATGATGTTTGCTACTGTTTTCTTTGTTTCTATTTCATTTATTTCTGCTCTGATCTTTATGATTTCTTTCCTTCTACTAACTTTGGGTGTTGTTTATTCTTCTTTCTCTAGTTCCCTTAGAGGTAAGGTTAGGATGTTTATTTGAGATGTTTGTTGTTTCTTGAGGTAGGATTGTATTGCTATAAACTTCCCTCTTAGAACTGCTTTTGCTGCATCCCGTAGGTTTTGGATCATCATGTTTTCATTGTCATATGTCTCTAGGTATTTTTTGATTTCCTCAGTGATCTCTCGGTTATTTAGTAGAGTATTGTTTAACCTCCATGTGTTTGTGTTTTTTACATTTTTTTCCCTGTAATTTTTTTCTAATCTCATAACATTGTTGTTGGAAAAGATACCTGATACAATTTCAATTTTCTTAAATTTACCAAGGCTTGATTTGTGATCCAAGATGTGATCTCTCCTGGAGAATATTCCATGTGTACTTGAGAAGAAAGTGTAATCTGCAGATTTTGGATGGAATGTCCTAAAAATATCTATTAAATCTATCTGGTCTAATGTGTCACTTAAAGCTTGTGTTTCATTATTCATTTTCTGTATGGATGATCTGCCCATTGGTGTAACTGAGGTGTTAAAGTCCCCCACAATTTTTGTGTTACTGTCAATTTCCTCTTTTATAGTTGTTAGCAGTTGCCTTATGTATTGAGGTGTTCCTATGTTGGGTGCCTATATATTTATAACTGTTATATCTTCTTGGATTGATCCCTTTATCATTATGTAGTGTCCTTCCTTGTCTCTTGTAACAGTCTTTATTTTAAAGTCTATTTTATCTGATACGAGTATTGCTACTCCAGCTTTCTTTTGATTTCCATTTCCATGGAATATCTTTTTCCATCCCCTCACTTTCAGTGTGTATGTTTCCCTAAGTCTGAAGTGAGTCTCTTGTAGACCTCACATATATGGGTCTTGGGTTTGTATCCAGTCAGCGAGCCTGTTTCTTTTGGTTGGAGCATTTAATCCATTCACGTTTAAGGTAATTATCAATAAGTATGTTTCTATTACCATTTTCTTAATTGTTTTGGGTTTGATTTTGTGGCTCCTCTTCTTTTTCTCTCTTTTTTTTTTTTAAGATGAGAGTCAGGGTTTATTGGACCTGGAAATGGGTTCAAAGACTTCCAACAGAATCAACATTCTCCTATAACAATATATAGCATTTAAAAATTTTTTATTGAAGTACAGTTGATTTACAATGTTGTGTTTGTGACTCCTTTTCTTTTCTTGTGTTTCCCACTTAGAGAAGTTCCTTTAGCATTTGCTGTAGAGCTGGTTTGGTGGTGTTGAATTCTCTTAGCTTTTGCTTGTCTGTAAATCTTTTGATTTCTCCATTGAATCTGAATGAGATCCTGGCGGGGTAGAGTAATCTTGGTTGTCAGTTCTTCCCTTTCATCACTTTAAATATGTAATGCCACTTCCTTCTGCTTTGTAGAGTTTCTGCTGAGAAATCAGCTGTTAACCTTATGGGAGTTCCCTTATATATTATTAGTCATTTTTCCTTTGTTGTTTTTAATGATTTTTCTTTGTCTTTAATTTTTTTCATTGAGTACTATGTGTTTCAGCATGTTTCTCCTTGGGTTTATCCTGCCTGGGACTCTCTGCACTTACTGGACTTGGGTGTCTATTTCCTTTCCCACATTAGGGAAGTTTTCAACTATAATTTCTTCAAATATTTTCTTGGGTCCTTTCTCTCTCCCTTCTCCTTCTGGGGCCTCTACAATGTGAATTTTGGTGTGTTTGATGTTGTCCCAGAGGTCTCTTAGGCTGCCTTCATTTCTTTTCATTCTTTCTTCTTTATTCTGTTCTGTGGCAGTGAATTCCACCATTCTGTCTTCCAGGTCACTTATCTGTTCTTCTGCCTCAGTCATTCTGCTATTGTTTCCTTCTTGTATATTTTTCATTTCAGGTATTGTATTGATCATCTCTGTTTGTTTGTTCTTTAATTATTCTAGGTGTTTCTTCTTTAATTCTCCTAGGTCTTTGTTCAACATTTTTTGCATCTTCTTGATCTTTGCCTCCATTCTCTTTTGAGTTCCTGGATCACCTTCACTATCACTATTCTGAATTCTTTTTCTGTAAGGTTTCCTATCTCCACTTCATTTAGTTGTTTTTCTGGGGTTTTATCTTGTTCCTTCTTCTGGTACATAGTCCTCTGTCTTTTCATTTTGTCTATCTTTCTGTGAATGTGATTTACATTCCACAGGTTGCAGGATTTTAGTTCTTCTTGCTTCTGCTCTCTGGTTGATGAGGCTATCCAAGAGGCTTGTGCAAGCTTCCTGATGTGAGGGACTGGTGGTAGGTATAGCTGTGTGTTGCTCTGGTGGGCAGAGCTCAATAAAACTTTAATCTGTTTGTGTGTTGATTGTTAAGACTGAGTTCCCTCCCTGTTGGTTGTTTGGCCTGAGACGACCCAGCACTGGAGACTACAGGCTCTTTGGTGGGGCCAATGGCAGTCTCTGGAGGGCTCACACTAAGGAGTACTTTTCAGAACTTTTGCTGCCAGTGTCCTTGTCCCTGCAGTGAGCCACAGCTGCCCCCTGCCTCTGCAGGAGACACTCCAACACTAGCAGGTAGGTCTGGTTCAGTCTCCTATGGAGCCACTGCTCCTTCCCCAAGGTCCTTATGTGCACATTCCTTTACAGGTGCCCTCCAAGAGTGGAGTCTCTGTTTCACCCAGTCCTATATAAGTCCATCTCATTGTGGTTTCTCCTTTGTCTTTGGTTATAGGGTATCTTTCTGGTGAGCTCCAGTGTCTTCCTGTCAATGATTGTTCAGCAGTAAGTGTAACTCCGGTGCTCTCACAAGAGGGAGTGAGAGCACATTGTTCTACTCTGACATCTTCATCCCAAGTTTCTCAAAACAGCTATCTTAATATGCTTCAAAGAGCCAAAGGAAAACATAGATAAAGAAATAAGGAAAACCAGGAAAACAATGCATGAACAAAATAAGAATATCAACAAAGAGAAAAAAAGATTTTTAAAAAATCAAACAGAAATTCTGGAACTGAAAAATCCAGTAACTGAGCTGAAAATTTTACTATAAGTGTTCAGCAGCAGACTCCAACAGGCAGAAGAAATAGCCAGCAGACTTTAAGACATGCCATTTGAAATTATGAATTCTGAGGGGTAAAAAGAAAATGAGGAAAAAGGAGAACCTAAGGAATTTGTGAGATAACATCAAATAGACCAATACCTGTATAATGGGAGTCTCAGGTAGAGAAGAGAGAGAGAAAGGGTCATAGAGCATATTTGAAGAAATTGAGAAAATACATGGATACACAAATGCAAGATGCTCAAATGGATTTCACCAGGATAAACAAATATACTCAATGAATCACATTACAATCAAACTTTTGAAAGACAAAGATAAAATCTTGAAAGCAGCAAGAGAAAAGTAATGCATCATGTCACAGAATCCTAAATATGATTACAAATGAATTTATCAGCAGAAATATTACAGGTCAGAAGGCAATGGAAACATACTTACAATGCTTAAAAACAAAATCAGAAACTGTCAACAAAATATTTCTTATCTGGCAAAACTGTTTTTTGAAAATAAGGGCAAACTTAAGACATTTCCAGATGAGCAAAAGGTAGGATCATCCATTCTACTAGACCTATCCTAAAAGAAACGCTAAAGAGAGTTCCTCAAGTTGAAATGAAAGGATGCTAGATAGTAACTCAAGGCCTTCTAAACATATAAAGTACATGGACAAATATAAAAACCCCCATTATTGTAATTTTTGTTGTAACTTCAATTTTTATAAATCTATGTTAATGGGTAGAAGTCTATAAAGGTGTAATTGTGACATCAATAACATAAAATAGGGGGAGAGGACTGTTAAAGGGTAGAGTTCTGTATGTGATTGAATACACTGCTATCAATTTATGATAGACTGTCTTAACTTTAGGATGTTATATGTAATCCCCATTGTAACCACAAATAAAGTATCTATAAACTATAGACAAAGGGAAATGAAAAAAAAATCAAAATGTGTCACTACAAAAAGATCAACTAAACACAAAGGAAGCCAAGTGAGAGGAAATGAGGGACAAAAAAGCTACAAGACATATTGACAGCAAATAACAAAATGGTAAAAGTAAGTGCTATCTTATCAGTCATTACTTTAAATGTAAATGGATTTAAATCTGCAATCAAAAGTCATATATTGGCAGAATAAATAAAAAAAAAACAGTATCCAACTATAAGCCATCTTTAAGAGACTCTCTTTAGATCTATGGCCACATATACACTGAAAATGAAAGAAGGGAACAAGATATTCCATGCAACTTGTAACTAAAAAAAGAGAAGAGGTGGCTATAATAATATCAGATAAAATAGGGTTAAGTGAAAATTGTTACAAAAGACATAGATGAACATTATATAATTATAAAATCATCAATTCATCAAAAGATATAATAATTGTAATCATATGTCCTTCAAAGAGTAATCAAAATCCTCCCCAAAAAGAAAAGTTTAAGACTATATGGTTTAATTGGTGAATTCTACCAAATATTTAAAGATAAACTAACATGAATCCTCAAATTTTTCCCAAAAATTGAAAAGGAGAGAAAACTACCCAACATATATTATGAGGCAGCATTACCCTGATACCAAAGCTAGATGAAGACATTATAAGAAAAGTACAGACCAATATCTCTGATGACTATTGATACAAAGATCCTCAACAAAATACCAGCATGTCAAATTCAACAACACAATAAAAGGATAGTACAAAGACCAAGTGGGATTTATTCCTGGAATACAAGTATGATTCAACACATGAAAAGCAATGAATGGGATGCATTATATTAACAGATAAAGAAAAAACAAACAAACAACCAGATAATTATCTAAATTGACTAAGAAAAAGCATTTGACAAAATTCAACACTCTTTTACAATAAAACATTCAAAAACCTAGGAATATTAGGAAACTATCTCAGTATAATATAGGTGATATATGAAAAACTCACAGCTAACACCATAGTCACAGATGAAAGACTGAAAGTTTTTTCTCTAACATGAAGAACAAGACAAACCTACCAATTTTTGCTACTTGTTTTCAACACAAGTACTAGCCAGAGCAATTAGGCAAGAAAAAAAAAATGAATGCACCCAAATTAGAAAGAAAGAAGTAAAATTATCTCTCTTTGCAGAAGGCAGGCTCTTATACGTAGAAAACCCTAAAGATTCTGCAAATAAAAAATGTTAGAAGCAAAAAACAATTTCAGCAAAGTTGCAGATACAAAATCAACATCAAAAATAAGTTGCATCAATGTACATTAACAATGGACGATACAAAAAGTGAGAAAACATTTCCATTTATACAGCAACAAATAGAATAAAATATTCAGGAATAAACTTAATGTAGGAGATGAAAGTTTTTGCACTGAAAACTACAAAACAGATGCAAATAAATGAAAATACATCTTTTATTCATGGGCTGGAAAACTTAATATTGTTAAGATGCAAGACTACACAAAGGGATCTATATATGGTCAATCACCCTAAAATTCATACAGACCCTCAAGGCACCCTGAATCGCTAAAACAATAATGAAAAAGAAGAACAAAGGTGGAGGAATCACATTTTCTGATCTCAAAGTTTACTGCAAAGCTATGGTAATTAAAACAATGTGGGATGGCATATAAAACAGTGAAATAGAATAAAGAGCCCAGAAATAAACTCTTTCATATATGGTTAAACAATTTTGACAAGGGTGCTTAAACCTTTCAATGAGGAAAGGACAATCTTTTCGGCAAATGATTTTGGGAAAACTAGATATTCACATACAAAAGAATCAGTGTGGGCCCTTACTTATACCATATGCAAAAATTAACTCAAAATGTATCAATGATCTAAATATAAGAGCTAGAACTATAAAACTCATAAGAAAACTTAGGGGGAATACTTTATGAGATTGGATTTGTCAATGACACCTTGAATATGATACCAAAAGCACAGGCAACAACAACAAAACAATAATAGATAAATTACACCTTATTGAGATTTAAAAATTTTGTGCATCAATGGGCATTATCAACAGAGTGAAAAGGCAACCTATGAAATGGAAGAAAATATTTTCAAATCATATAGATGATAAGGAAATTATATCTAAAATGTGGGGAAAATTCCTATAGCTCAACAACAATAATAACAACAAAACAGCCCAATTGAAAAATGGACAAGCACTTGAATAGATGTTTTTTCAATGAAGATATGCAAATGACTAATAAGCACCAAAGAGTTTCTCAACATCACTAATCATCAGAGCAATGTAAATCAAACCCAAATTTAAATACCACTTCATACTCATTAGGATGGCCACTATAAAAATAATGAAAAATAACAAATGTTGGCAAGGATATGGAGAAATTAGAATACTTGTGCTTTGCAGGTAGGATTTAAAATCGTGTTACTGCTGCTGCTGTGGGAAAAGTATGATGATTAGTATAGTATGATGATTTCTTAAAAGTTAAACATAGGAATTCTATATAATCCAGGAATTCCACTTCTAGGTATATACGCAAAAGAAATGAATGAAGGATCTAATAAATATATTTCCAGAGCCATTTTCACAGCAATATTATTCATAAAAGATGAAAGGTGGAAATAACAAATGTCCATTGCAGGATGAATAAGCAAAATATAGTATATGCATACAGTGGAATATTCTTCAGCCATCAATAAGGAGAGAATTCTGACACATGCTACAGCATGAATGAACCTTGAAGACATTACAGTAAGTGAAATTAATCAATTACAAAAAAAGTACAAATATTGTATGATTCCACTTATGAGAATCACATAGAGTAGTCAAATTCATGGAAAGAAAGTAAAATGGTGGTTTCAACATCTGAGGTGACAGGGAAATGGGGAGTTAGTATTTAGTGGATACAGAGTTTTAGTTTTGGAAGATTAAATATTTGTAGAGATGGATAGCGTCAATAGTTTCAGAACAATATGAATGTATTTAATAACACAGAACTGTACACTTAAAAATGGTTAAATTTTTATGTTGTATATATTTTATTGCAATAAAATGAGTTTTTAAAAAAGAGTATTTATTTATTTTCTTAGGATTATTATTTTATTTTGAATTTTATTTTATTTATTTTTTTAAACAGCAGGTTCTTATTAGTTATCCATTTTATACATATTAGTGTATACAAGTCAATCCCAATCTCCCAATTCATCACACCACCACCCCCACTCCCCACCACTTTCTCCCCTTCGTGTCCATACCTTTCTTCTCTACGTCTGTGTCTCTATTTCTGCCCTGCAAACTGGTTCATGTGTAGCATTTTTCGAGGTTCCACATATATGTGTTAATATTTGATATTCGTTTTTCTCTTTCTGACTTACTGCACTCTCTATGACAGTCTCTAGATCCATCCACATTTCTACTAATGACTCAGTTTCATTCCTTTTTATGGCTGAATAATATTCCATTGTATATATGTACCACATATTCTTTATCCACTCGTCTGTCAGTGGTTGCTTCCATGTCCTGGCTATCGTAAATAGTGCTGCAATGAACATTGGGGTGCACGTGTCTTTTTGAATTATGGTTTTCTCTGGGTATATGTCCAGTAGTGGGATTGCTAGGTCATATGGTAATTCTATTTTTAGTTTTTTAAGGAATGTCCATACTGTTCTCCATAGTGGCTGTATCAATTGACATTCCCACCAACAGTGCAAGAGGGTTCCCTTTTCTCCACACCCTCTCCAGCCTTTGCTATTTGTAGATTTTCTGATGATGCCCATTCTAACTGGCGTGAGGTGATACCTCATTGTAGTATTGATTTGCATTTCTCTAATAATTAGTGATGTTGAGCAGCTTTTCATGTGCTTCTTGGTCATCTGTATGTCTTCTTTGGAGAAGTGTCTATTTAGGTCTTCTTCCCATTTTTTGATTGGGTTGTTTGTTTTTTTAATATTGAGCTGCATGAGCTGTGAGATTAAACATTTGTCCGTTGATTCCTTTGCAAATATTTTCTCCCATTCTGAGGGTTGTCTTTTCATCTTGTTTGTAGTTTCCTTTACTTTGCAAAAGCTTTTAAGTTTCATTAGGTCTGATTTGTTTATTTTTGTTTTTATTTCCATTACTCTAGGAGGTGGATCAAAAAAGATCTTGATGTGATTTATGTTTTCCTCTAAGAGTTGTATAGTGTCTGGTCTTACGTTAGGTCTTTACTCCATTTTGAGTTTATTTTTGTGTATGGTGTTAGGGAGGGTTCTAATTTCATTCTTTAACATGTAGCTGTCCAGTTTTCCAGCCCCACTTATTGAAGACACTGTCTTCTCTCCATTGTATATCCTTGCCTCCTTTGTCAAAGATTAGTTGACCATAGGTACATGAGTTTATCTCTGGGCTTTCTATCCTGTTCCATTACCCTATATTCCTGTTTTTGTGGCAGTACCATATTGTCTTGATTACTGTAGCTTTGTATTGTACTCTGAAGTCAGGTAGTCTGATTCGTCCAGCTGCATTTCTTTCCCTTAAGACCGCTTTGGATATTCAGAGTCTTTTGTGTTTCCATACGAATTTTAAGTTTTTTTGTTCTAGTTCTGCAAAAAATGCCATTGGTAATTTCATAGGGATTGCATTGAATCTGTAGATTGCTTTGGGTAGTATAGTCATTTTCACAGTACTGATTCTTCCAATCCAAGAACACAGTATATTCTCCATCTGTTGGTAACATCTTTAATTTCTTTCAGCAGTGTCTTATAGTTTTATGCACACAGGTCTTTTGTTTCCCTAAGTAGGTTTATTCCTAGGTATATTATTCTTTTTTTTTTTTTTTGCAACAGTAAATGAGAGGGTTTCCTTAATTTCTCTTTCAGATTTTTCATCATTAGTGTCTGGGAAAGCAAAAGATTTCTGTGCATTAATTTGTATCCTGCATCTTTACCAGATTCATTGATTAGCTCTCGTAGCTTTCTGGTGGCATCTTTAGGATTCTCTATGTATAATATCATGGTATCTGCAAACAGTGACAGTTTTACTTCTTCTTTTCCAACTTTTGTTCTTTTATTTCTTTTTCTTCTCTTATTGCCATGGCTAGGACTTCCAAAACTATGTTGAATAATAGTGGTGAGAGTGGACATCCTTGTCTTTTTCCTGATCTTAGAGGAAATGCTTTCATTTTCTCACCATTGAGAATGATGTTTGCTGTGGGTTTGTTTTATATGGCCTTTATTATGTTGAGGTAGGTTCCCTCTATGCCCACTTTCTGGAGAGTTTTTTTTTTTTATCATAAATGGGTGTTGAATTCTGTCAAAAGTTTTTCTGCATCTATTGAGACGATCATATGGTTTTTCTTCTTCAATTTGTTAATATGGTGAATCACATTGATTGATTTGCATATATTGAAGAATGCTTGCGTCCCTAAATAAATCCCACTTGATCATGGTGTATGATCCTTTCAATGTGTTATTGGATTCTGTTTGCTAGTATTTTGTTGAGAATTTTTGCATCTATATTCATCAGTGACATTGGTCTCTAATTTTCTTTTTTTGTAGTATCATTTTCTGGTTTTGGTATCAGGGTGATGGTGGTCTCATAGAATGAGTTTGGGAGTGTTCCTTCCTCTGCAATTTTTTGAAAGAGTTTGAGAAGGATTGGTGTTATCTCTTCTCTAAATGTTTGATAGAATTCACATGTGAAGCCATATGGTCCTGGACTTCTGTTTGTTCGAATATTTTTAATCACAGTTTCAATTTCATTACCTGTGATTTGTCTGTTCATATTTTGTATTTCTTCCTGGTTCAGTCTTGGAAGGTTTCTAAGAATTTGTCCATTTCTTCCAGGTTGTCCATTTTATTGGCATAGAGTTGCTGGTAGTAGTCTCTTAGGATGCTTTGTATTTCTGCAGTTTCTGTTGTAACTTCTCCTTTTTCACTTCTAATTTTATTGATTTTAGTCCTCTCCATCTTTTTCTTGATGGTCCTGGCTAATGGTTTATCAATTTTGTTTATCTTCTCAAAGTACCAGCTTTTAGTTTTATGATGTTTGCTACTGTTTTCTTTGTTTCTATTTCATTTATTTCTGCTCTGATCTTTATGATTTCTTTCCTTCTACTAACTTTGGGTGTTGTTTACTCCTCTTTCTCTAGTTCCCTTAGAGGTAAGGTTAGGTTGTTTATTTGAGATGTTTGTTGTTTCTTGAGGTAGGATTGTATTGTTATAAACTTCCCTCTTAGAACTGCTTTTGCTGCATTCCATAGGTTTTGGATCATCGTGTTTTCATTGTCATTTGTCTCTAGGTATTTTTTGATTTCCTCTTTGATTTCTTGAGTGATCTCTTGGTTGTTTAGTAATGTATTGCTTAGCCTCCATGTGTTTGTGTTTTTTTACGTTTTTCCCCCTGTAATTGATTTCTAATCTCGTAGTATTGGTGTCAGAAAAGATGCTTGGCATGATTTCAATTTTCTTAAATTTACTGAGGCTTGATTTGTGAGCCAAGATGTGATAAGATCTTGGGTCACAAGATCTTGTGACCAAAGATCCTGGATAATGATCCATGTGCACTTGAGAAGAAAGTGTAATCTGCTGTTTTTGGATGGAATGTCCGATAAGTATCAATTAAATCTCTCTGGTTTATTGTGTCATTTATAGCTTCTGTTTCGTTATTAATTTTCTGTTTGGATGATCTGTCCATTGGTGTATGTGAGGTGTTAAAGTCCCCCACTATTTTTGTGTAACTGTTGATTTCCTCTTTTATAGCTGTTAGCATTTGCCTTATGTATTGATGTGCTCCTATGTTGAGTGCATATATATTTATAATTGTTATATCTTCTTCTTGGATGTATCTCTTGATCATTATATAGTGTCCTTCCTTGTCTCTTGTAACATTCTTTATTTTAAAATATATTTTATCTGATATGAGTATTGCTACTCCAGCTTTCTTTTGATTTCCATTTGCATGCAATATGTTTTTCTATCCCTCACTCTTAGTCTGTATGTGTCCTTACGTCTGGGTCTCTTGTAGACAGCATATGTATAGGTCTTGTTTTTTATTCATTCAGCAAGCCTGTGTCTTTTGGTGGAGAATTTAATCAATTCACGTTTAAGATAATTATTGATAAGTATGTTCCTATTAACATTTTCTTAATTGTTTTAGGTTTGTTTTTGTAGACCCTTGTCTTTTCTTGTGTTTTCCACTTAGAGAAGTTCCTTTAGCATTTGTTGTATAGTTGGTTTAGTAGTGCTGAGTTCTCTTAGCTCTTGGTTGTCTGTAGAGCTTTTGATTTCTCCATCAAATCTGAATGAGATCCTTGCCGGGTAGAGTAACCTTGGTTGTAGGTTCTTCCCTTCCATCACTTGAAGTATGTCATCCCTCTCCCTTCTGGCTTGTACAGTTTCTGCTGAGAAATCAGCTATTAACTTTATGGGAGTTCCCTTTTATGTTATGTGTCATTTTTCCCTTGCTGCTTTTAAATTTTTTTCTTTGTCTTTAATTTTTGTCAATTTGATTACTATGTGTCTTGGTGTATTTCTCCTTGGGTTTATCTTGCCTGGGACTCTCTGCACTTCCTGGACTTGGGTCGCTATTTCCTTTCCCATTATAAGGAAGTTTTTGACTAAAATCTCTTCAAATATTATCTTGGTTCCTTTCTCTCTGTCTTCTCCTTTTGGCACCCTTATAATGCAAATGTTGTTGCTTTTAATGTTGTCCCAGAGGTCTCTTATGTTGCCTTCATTTCTTCTCATTCTTTTTTCTTTATTCTGTTCCACAGCAGTGAATTCCACCATTCTGTCTTCCAGGTCACTGATCCGTTCTTCTGCCTCAGTTATTCTGCTGTTGATTTCTTCCAGTGTACTTTTCATTTCAGTTATAGTATTGTTTATTTCTGTTTGTTTGTTCTTTAATTCTTCTAGATCTTTGTTAAATATTTCTTACATCTTCTCGATCTTTGCCTCCATTCTTTTTCCAAGGTTCTGGATCATCTTCACTATCATTATTCTGAATTCTTTTTCTGGAAGGTTGCTTATCTTTACTTTATTTAGTTTATTTTCTTGGTTTTTATTTTGTTCCTTCATCTGGTACATAGCTCTCTGCCTTTTCATCTTGTCTATCTTTCTGTGAATGTGGTGTTTGTTCCACAGGGTGCAGAATGGTAGTTCTTCTTGCTTCTGCTGTCTTCCCTGTGGTGGATGAGGCTATCTAAGAGGCTTGTGAAAGTTTCCTGATGGGAAGGATTCCATTAAGTCATTATTAATAAGAGTTCATATTTATTGAATCCAGCTTCTGTGTAGATCTCTTTATATTGATTATCTAATTTAATCCTTACAACAACTCTTTGAGTTACTTTCTTAGAGAAGATCATGTTAGCTAGGTCTCCAGCATTCTTGCACTCTGTATTCTCAGTAATGTAATTTCCCAGTCCAGTAAAGTTTCTTAGCCTTTTCACTGTGGAAACACGAAAGATCTGCTAGTGTCGGAGGGTCTCCTGCAGAAGTGGGGGGTGGCTGTGGCTCACCACAGGAAGAAGGACACTGGCAGCAGAAGTTCTTGGAAGTACTCCTTGCCATTAGCCCTCCAGGAGTCTGCCATTAGTCCCAGCAAAGAGCCTGTAGCCCAAAAGAGTGAGTAGTTATTTAGAGTAAGTTAATTATCACAAATGATTCCTTGTGGATTAGGGGCACTTTCCTCCCCAATATCTCTTTAAATGATTTAATAGAAATGCTTATGGAGAATGTGTCCCTGATTGGACAAACATTTGTTTCAACTGAGCTCTCTCCCTCTGCTTTTCCCATATGCTCCTTCAGAAAAGTCACATCTCATGCCAGATGTCATGGTTCTAACACTTATGGGATAGATGGCAGGTCTTTCAAGGGCTCTCTCAGCCTCCCAACTGATGTGGGTGAAGGAGCACCACGTATTCTTTTTCTTCAGGAGTGTTGGATGGTGCACTCTTCAAAAAAATTATCTTTGTTTTTCAGTTTTAAACTGTTTCCACTCTACATGTGGATGGTCAGTTGGGAAGAGGTTCTCAATGAGAAGTAATATTACTCTCTTGTGTGTGCTTGGAAATATATTTTTGGGTTGACATTTTTAATCAGGAATTTCTATTGCAGGTTTTCTAGGGAGACGGTGCTAGGATGTCAGACTCTTGTAATATGCAGAGCAGTGCTATATAACAAAGACACTCCTTTTTGAAATGCTTATTACTCCATTAAGAAACACTGTTTTGAGATTACCATTAAGTAGTTTGTCACTTCTGTTTGGGGATAACTAGAAGCTATTGTTTTGTATTCTTGATCTTTGTAGATTCAGACAAAACTGAGACAGAAAGGGCCAATTTTACATCCTATAAAGTGAAAATAGTTAAAACAAGAAGAGAAAAATATCATTGACTCCAAACCATTCATTTTATATAAGAGAAAATTAATAACCCTAGAATCAAGAGGGACTGATATTAACACTGCTATCAGAAAAGACTGGTCCTATTTCAGAGTATGGGATTTCATATAGCCATCATCTTCATCATCACATAGCACTTAATAATTTTCTGGGCTGAACAAAATGATTGTGAACAAGCTTGGAATGAAAAGAGGTATCAACACTTGCAAATGATCAGAGAGAGCAAATAATTGGCAGGATCACTAGTGGATGGTGAGGTCCATGGGAAAGTTGGAATACATAAATTACTCACCCTAGCCATGTACTCCTTTGCATATACCACTATAGTGGTCCTTACCAGGCTGGGTCAAGACAGAGAGATATTATCCTTATTTTTACACCTCTCAACCTACCCTCCAAAGGCCAAAGGGGAAAATAAATAAGACACAGGGAGAATTATTTTCTTAAAATATATTCTGGCCACTTTAAGCACTAAATATTAGAAAAAAACCAAATACTTGACATAGTATTCATATCTGGAAACAGGCTTCTTATCACAAATACTGCAAAATTTAAAAAAATATAACCACTGGAAACAAAAGGATTCAAACTGACAGCAAGTATTTCTGATGTTTCCTTGAAAGGCCATCTCCATCACAACAAAGATAAATCAGTTTTGTTTGCTCGAGATTTGAAATGTGTGAATACTGTAAATGGTCAAAGTTATGAGAAGTGTAGCCTCTCAATAAATTTAAAGGAGCAAAAAAATTTGAAGTAGAATAGACTCAGCAGTCTATATAACAAGTCACATTCAAGACAGTTACTTCATAACATCTGCTGATATATAACCACAATAATCTACAACCATTACTTTCTTATATCAATTCTTATTAACTCCAGTTCTTTTAACAAATCAGTAAGATGCATATTATTTTGCCTACCTTACATATGAGGAAATTGAACCTGTTCAAAGGACATTTATTTGGAAGCTACTATATCAGGCAAAATATGAAGTGCTAGAGGAATGATGAACAAGACATATCCTGTCATAGAATTTTGTAGGGTATTGATAAAAATGGAGGGGCAAAGATAAAATACATAAAAACAACTGTATTTCTAAATTAAAAATTTGATGTGTTGTGGTATAAACAAGTGTTTGAGAGAAATAATGGTGACAGATTACTTGATCATAACTCTTAATGCAAACAACAACAAATACACAGCAAAAATTAAAGAAGTTGTGCTTATGGTATCAAAGAGCTTGCAAGAGCATAAGGAATTACCAGGATAGGTAATAAGAAAAAAGAAGAAAGAAAGGAAAGGAAAGGAAAGAAGAGAGGAGAAAATAAAATAAATACAAAGGAAAATGGTAACCAAGGGTGGTACATGAAAATGGGTGTTACTTTTGCATGATTTTCATCTCCATTATTCTGTAAAACTGTTAAAACAAAACTAAAAGATCAACTTTCCTATAGATGGAAAACAAAATAAGTCAACCAAAGGGTAGATTTTACATTAGATAAGACAGAGTCATAGGGAATTTGTAAGCCAGAAAATAAATTAGAAGAAATCAACTAGAATGGTGCACACAAAATCCCCACAAAGATGCAAACTTGGAAAACTGTGAAGAGATATAGCATATGCTGTGACATCTAGCCTTTTAAAAAAATTGAAGTCCCTGAAGAAAAGAAAATAAATAATGGTGCACCATTCTTTTCCTTAACAAAACAAAGGCATTGATCTACAAATTAAAGAAACACAATGACACGCAAATTGGATAAAAAAAAAAAAAAGCTCAACTAGATACATCACAGTGAGAATGCTGAACACTAAGTCAAAGAGATAATCTGAAAAGTGCCAGAGAAAGTCCTTTTTTTTTTTTAAAGGACAGATTACATTTATTGAAGCAGCAGAATTACAGCTGACATTTCAAAAGCAGCAAGAGTAGTGAGAAAACAGTGGAATAATACATTCAATGATATCTTCAATATATCAACAAAAGAAAATAATAACTAAATGAGAATACTACACTCAGGAAAAAACACTTTAAAGTGAAATTGAAATAAAGATATTTGAAACAAATGAAAATATAAGTGAAGTAGACTGTACTAAAATTTTGTTAAGGAAAGTACCTCTGACCAAAAAAAAAAAAAAAAAGGTGTAGTCCTGTTTTAAATGATAGGACGATACGAGTGATGCAGAACAAAACAGGAGAAATGAGGTGGGTGTAAATCTAAATGGAAATTGCTGGTATAAGACAAGAGTAAGACATAGCCTCATCCACCAGAAGGCAGAGAGCAGAAGCAAGAAGAAGTACAATCCTACAGCCTGTGAAACAAAAACCATATTCACAGAAAGATAGACAAGATGAAAAGGCAGAGGGCTATGTACCAGATGAAGGAACAAGACAAAGCCCAAGAAAAACAACTAAATGAAGTAGAGATAGGCAACATTCCAGAAAAATAATCCAGAATAATGATAGTGAAGATGATCCAGGACCTCAGAAAAATAATGGAGGCAAAGATAGAGGAGTTGTAAGAAATGCTTAACAAAGACCAAGAAAAAGTAGAGAACAAACACTAGAAGAATTAAAGAACAAACAAACAGAGATAAACAATACAATAACTCAAATGAAAAATACACTGGAAAGAATCAATAGCAGAATAACTGAGGCAGAAGAACGGATAAGTGGCCTGGAAGACAGAATGGTGGATTTCACTGTTGCAGAACAGAATAAAGAAAAAGAATGAAAAGAAATGAAGACAGCCTAAGAGACTGCTGGGATCGCATAAAATGTAATGACATTTACATTAAAGGTATCCCAGAAGGAGAAGAGACAGAGAAAGGACCTGAGAAAATATTTGAAGAGATTATAGTTAAAAACTTCCCTAACATGGTAAAGGAAATAGCCACCCAAGACCAGGAAGTGCAAAGAGTCCCAGGCAGGATAAACCCAAGGAGAAACAAGCCGAGACACATAGTAATCAAATTGACAAAAATTAAAGACAAAGAAAAATTATTGAAAGCAACAAGGTAAAAATGCCAAATAACATACAAGGGAACTTGCATAAAGTTAACAACTGATTTCTTAGCAGGAACTCTACAAGCCAGAAGGGAGAGGCATGATATATTTAAAGTGATGAAAGGGAAGAACTTACAACCAAGATAACTCTACCTGGCAAGGATCTCATTCAGATTTGATGGAGAAATCAAAAGCTCTACAGATAAACAAAAGCTAAGAGAATTCAGCACACCAAACCAGCTCTACAACAAATGCTAAAGGAACTTCTCTAAGTGGGAAGCACAGAAAAGAAAAGGATCTACAAAAATAAACTGATAACAATTAAGAAAATGGTAATATGAACATACATATCGATAATTACCTTAAAAGTGAATGGAGTAAATGCTCCAACCAAAAGACACAGCCTTGCTGAATGGATACAAAAACAAGGCCCATATATATGCTATCTACAAGAGACCCACTTCAGACCTAGGGACACATACACACTGAAAGTGAGGGGATGGAAAAAGATACTCCATGTAAATGGAAATCAAAAGAAAACTGGAGTAGCAATACTCATATCAGATAAAATAGACTTTAAAATAAAGACTGTTACAAGAGACAAGGAAGGACACTACATAATGATCAAGGGATCAATACAAGAAGAAGATAAAACAATTATAAATATACATGCACCCAACATAGGAGCACCTCAATACATAAGGCAAATGCTAACAGCCATGAAAGAGGAAACTGACAGTAACACAATAATAGTGGGGAATTTTAACACCTCACTTACACCAACGGACAGATCATCCATATAGAAAATTAATAAGGAAAAACAAGCTTTAAATGACACATTAGACCAGATAGATTTAATTGATATTCTTAGGACTTTCCATCCAAAATCAGCAGATTACACTTTCTTCACAAGGGCGCACGGAACATTATCCAGGATACATCACATCTTGGGTCACAAATCAAGCCTCAGTAAATTTAAGAAGTTTGAAATCATAGCAAGCATCTTTTCTGACCACAGGGCTGTGAGATTAGAAATCAATTACAGGGAAAAAAATGTAAAAAACACAAACACATGGAGGCTAAACAGTACATTACTATATAACCAAGAGATCATTGAAGAAATCAAAAACTACCTAGAGACAAATGAGAACTAAAACACGATGATCCAAAACCTATGGGATGCAGCAAAAGCAGTTCTAAGAGGGAAGGTTTTTCCAAGAGATCACTGAAGAAATCAAAGAGGAAATTATAAAATACCTATAAACAAATGACAATAAAAACATGATGACCCAAAACCTACGGGATGCACCAAAAGCAGTTCTAAGAGGGAAGGTTTTAGCAATACAAGCCTACCTCAAAACACAAGAAAAATCTCAAATAAACAATCTAACTTTACACCTAAAGGAACTAGAGAAAGAAGAACAAAAAAGCCCCAAAGTTAGCAGAGGAAAAGGAATCATAAAGATTAGAGCAGAAATAAATGAAATAGAAACCAAGGAAACAATAACAAAGATCAATAACACTAAAATCTGGTTCTTTGAGAAGATAAACAAAATTGATAAACCATTAGCCAGAACCATCAAGAAAAAGAGGGAGAGGGCTAAAATCAATAATATTAGAAATGAAGAAGGAGAAGTTACAACAGACACCACAGAAATACAAAGCATCCTAAGAGACTACTACAAGCAACTCTATGCCAATAAAATGGACAACCTGGAAGAAATGGACAAATTCTTAGAAACGTATAACCTTCCAAGATTGAACCAGGAAGTAATAGAAAATATGAACAGACAAATCACAGGTAATGAAATTGAAACTGTGATTAAAAATCTTCCAACAAACAAAAGTCTACGACCAGATGGCTTCACAAGTGAATTCTATCAAACATTTAGAGAAGAGATAACACCCATCTTTCTCAAACTCTTTCAAAAAATTGCAGAGGAATGTACACTCCCAAACTCATTCTATGAGGCCACCATCACCCTGATACCAAAACCAGAAAAAGATACTATAAAAAAAGAAAATTAGAGACCAATATCACTGATGAATATAGATGCAAAAATCCTCAACAGAATACTAGCAAACAGAATCCAACAACACATTGAAAGGATCATACAACATGATCTAGTGGGGTTTATTCAAGGGATGCAAACATTCTTCAATATATGCAAATCAATCAATGTGATTCACCATATTAACAAATTGAAGAAGAAAAACCATATGATCGTCTCAATAGATGCAGAAAAACTTTTGACAGAATCCAACACCCATTTATGATAAAAACTCTCCAGAAAGTGGGCATAGAGGGAACCTACCTCAACATAATAAAGGCCATATATGACAAACCCGCAGCAAACATCATTCTGAATGATGAAAAACTGAAAGCATTTCCTCTAAGAACAGGAACAAGACAAGGACGTCCACTCTCACCACTATTATTCAACATAGTTTGGAAGTCCTACTCACGGTAATCAGAGAAGAAAAAGATATAAAAGGATACAAAATTATTGCACAGAAATCACTTGCATTCCTATACACTAATGATGAAAATTCTGACAGAGAAATTAAGGAAACATTCCCATTTACCATTACAACAAAAAGAATAAAATATCTTGGAATAAACCTACCTAGGGAGACAGTAGACCTGTATGCAGAAAACTATAAGACACTGATGAAAGCAATTAAAGTTGATACAAACAGATGGAGAGATATATCATGTTCTTGGATTGGAAGAATCAGTATTGTGAAAATGACTATACTGCCCAAAGCAATTCACAGATTCAATGCAATCCCTATCAACTTACCAATGACATTTTTTGCAGAACTAGAACATAAAATCTTAAAATTTGTATGGAGACACAAAAGATCCCAAATAGGCAAAGCATCTTGAGGGGGAAAAAAAAAAAACGGACCTGGAGGAATCAGACTCTCTGACTTTAGGCTATACTAGAAAGCTATAGTAATCACGACAATATGGTACTGGCACAGAAGCAGAAATATTGATCAATGGAACAGGATAGAAAGCCCAGAGATAAACCCATGCACGTATGGTCAACTAATCTGTGACAAAGGAGGCAAGGATATACAATGGAGAAAAGATAGTCTCTTCAATAAGTGGTGCTGGGAAAACTGGACAGCTACATGTAAAAGAATGAAATTAGAACACTCCCTAACACCATACACAAAAATAAACTCAAAATGGATTAAAGACCTAAATGTAAGACTGGACACTATAAAACTCTTAGAGGAAAACATAGGAAGAACACTCTGACATAAATCACTTCAAGATCTTTTCTGATCCACCTCCTAGAGTAATGGAAATAAAAACAAAAATTAAAAAATGGGACCTAATGAAACTTAAAAACTTTTGCAAAGCAAAGGAAACTACAAACAAGATGAAAAGACAACCCTCAGAATGGGAGAAAATATTTCAAAAAACTCATCAGACAAGGATTAATCTCCAAAATATATAAACAGTTCATGCACCTCAATATTAAAAAACAAACAACCCAATCCAAAAATGGGCAGAAGACCTAAATAGACATTTCTCCGAAGACATACAGATGGCCAAGAAGCACATGAAAAGCTGCTCAACATCACTAATTATTAGAGCAATGCAAATCAAAACTACAATGAGGTATCACCTCACACCAGTTAGAATGGGCATCATCAGAAAATCTAGAAGCAACAAATGCTGGAGAGGGTGTGGAGAAAAGGGAACCCTCTTGCACTGTTGGTGGGAATGTAAATTGATACAGCCACTATGGAGAACAGTATGGAAGTTTCTTAAAAAACTAAAAACAGAATTACCATATGATCCAGCAGTCTCACTACTGGGCATATACCCAGAGAAAACCATAGTTCAAAAAGACACATGCACCCCAATGTTCATTGCAGCACTATTTACAATAGCCAGGACATGGAAACAACCTAAATGCCCATCAACAGACAAATGGATAAAGAAGATGTGGTACATATGTACAATGGAATATTACTCAGCCATAAAAAGGAACGAAATTGGGTAATTTGTAGAGACATGGATGGATCTAGAGAGTGTCATACAGAGTGAAGTAAGTCAGAAAGAGAAAAACAAATATTGTATATTAACACATATATATGGAACCTAGAAAAATGGTACACATGAACCAGTTTGCAGGGCAGAAATAGAGACACATATGTAGAGAACAAGTATATTGACACCAAGGGGATAAAGTGGCAAGGTGGTGGTGGTGGTGTGATGAATTGGGAGATTGGGAGTGACATATACACACTAATATGTATGAAATGGATAACTAATAAGAACCTTCTGTGAAAAAAAATAAATAAAATAAAATTCAAAACAAAAATTAGGTACCACACACACAAATAAAAGACAACAATAATGTCAGAATATGTTTGTGATTTTACCTTATATTACTCTGATTAAATGAACATTTTCACTTATGGTTATCACCATTCATATTGCTTCTCTGAGAAATGCCTGATCATGACTTTTGCCCATTTTTCTATTTGGTCATTTATCTATTTTGTGATTTGTCATTTATTTATCTTAAATAGATTATATTATTTTTACTTGTTTCATGCTCCAGTTTGATAAAAGAGCTCTTATTTTCACAAAATTAAATGTGTCAGTCTTTTTTTTATAGTTAAAATTTTTACTTTCATGTTTAAGAATTCTTCTTTATCTCAAGGCTAAGAAGTAAAATTTGATTTTGTTTTAATATGTGCCATTAGATAGGAGGGGTTCAGGATGAATCTAGGTTTCTAGCTTGAATACTGGATAACTGGATGCAAGGTAATTCCATCCACAGAGAAAGAACACACTAAGTGAAAACCATATTTTAGGAGGGGCAAGGAGGATTATAAACTTAGCTTTGGTCATGTTTGGTTTAAAGTGCATTTGAACCTTCTATGGTTGATACATTAAGAGAGAAGTTGGTTATATGAATCTGGTGCCCATAGGATATATCAGAGGTAGAGGTGCTACTTTTGAATTATTTGTGTGATGGTGGTAAATGAAGCTATAAATATGAATAAGCTCACTTAAGAAGAGAGTAGAGCGAGCAGTGACTCTCAACTTGAGGAGATTTTGTCCCTCTATCCCTCCCCCACTTCCCAGGCTACTTAACAATGTCTGGAGACATTTTTGGTTGCCATGACCGGGGGGATGCATCTAGACTACAGAGGTCAGGTATTGTGCTCAGCAAAGCACAACACACAATATAGATAGTACCCTCTCTCCCTCCTAAAATAGATTATCCAGCCTCAAATATCAATAGTGCCGAAGTTGAGAAATTTGGGGGAAGAGAAAAGAGACCTTTGGCCAAATTTTGTGCAGCACTTCGTGTTTGTATAGCAGAATGCAAACTTTCAAATGACACCTAGAAGGAGCAGTCAGTGATTTAGGAGGAAAACCAAGAGTATTAAATCATGGAAACCAAGAGGAAAATGTTGTCACTGGTGTCAAATGTCACTAAGTTCATCTAAATTGAGGAATACAAAGTATCATTTAGAGAAACAGAGTGAAAATGAAGGTTTTTGGTGATGCTGTTCTGTGGAATTATGAGGGCAAGAGAGGAGCAGAAGTCAGATTAGAGTCTTTTGAAGAGTGAGTGGGAGATAATGAAATGAAGTTAGCAAGAATAGGTAGCTTTTTCAAGATATTTGTCTGTGAATGAAAGAAGAAAGAGAAGGTATGGAGTGGAGTGAGATTCATTTTTCAAGGGAGAGATTTATGGATATTTAAAAGTTAATAAAGTAGACCCAAAGAAGGAGAAAGGGAGAAATGGATGAGTGATCCTGATAGTACATGAATGAAGATGATGTGTGAGAATTCAAGGCTTGGGGGAAAAGATGACTTTAGGCAGAGGAAGAATGGCTCCCCTAGTGTAACAAGGGAGAAGGAAGGTAGAATGTGTTTATATGCAGGTGTAAGTATACAGGTTAAAGATGAAGACTGCCAATCTAACAGCTTCAATTTTTACTCTAAAGTAGGAGGCAAGTTCAATTGCTGAGAACTGGAGAAAGAGTGTGGAGTGAAATATCCAGACTGAAGATAGCTTGAAGTATACATTGTGTTTAATAGAAGAGTTGGATGATCAGAGAAGTGTAACAAGGTCACCCATATTTCTGTCTTCTCTTTCTCTCCCTCTCTCTCTCTCTCTCTCTCTCTCTCATCTCTCAGTTTACCAACCTGGAGCACAAATACCTAATACCTAAGTGATATTTGAGTTCCCTCTTAAACATCAACTATAGACATTTATGACACACAGGACATTATACAGATGACTTTTCAGTAGAATATTTGGTTTTTGTCTGTTTGTTTTTTCTTCTATTTTAGGACCATAGCGCTACACTAAATTTCTAACCTGTTTTACAGTGATCAGGAATATGTTCATGCAAATTCTACCTAAACTCTCTCTTTTAGGCTCTCACTGCTTCATAAATTACCTGACAAGAATGAGAATATACTTTTTCAAAAATTCTCTGCTCGTTTATACTCCTCAGCAACCAATGGTGTTCTCATGGTCACCACTGAATTATAAGTTTAGTGAGGTCAGGATTGACCTCAGTTATGATTCCTTTCAACTACAATCTGTGTGAATGAAACTGAGGCACTTAATTAAACCTGAGCCTTTGTTGATCCATCATTAAATGGATATTGTGACAATTGTCTTTCACAGGGATTGTGAAGATTAAATGCCTGTACATTTGAAGTGATCATACTTCCTGGTTCAGGCTAGTTGTCTTGGTGTGATTAACTATGTCTCCTTTCATTCCTTTCCCTCCCTCTTTTCACCTAAGTGTCACCCTTTAGGGTCAGTGGTATGTTTATAAATGTTTAGCAGTCAACTCTCCAGGGAGGTAAAAAACTAATTTGCCAATTAACATGGTGAAAATACTCCCACTATGATCAATTTCAAATTACCAATATGTTTAACTCACAAAGTTCCTGAAAATATATTGGCTCTTATGAGCACATAAGAGCTGGCTCCAGCCACTGCTGAGAATGGTTCTCAATCTTGGCTACACATTGTAAAACAGTATGTAGCTTTAAATATAGCAGATCCCATCCTCAGAGATTCTAATGTACAGGTCTTGCATGAGGCCTCAGTATTAGGATTTTTTAAAGCTTCCCTGGTGATTCTGACATACAGCCAATGTTGAGAAACATATCCTATATCTACCCAGACTGCAATAAGTGATCAATAAATGGTGGCCATTTTCATTGTATGGGATATTCCTGTGATAATTTTCTTTTCAATTACTCTCTATTCTTTAAAAAAATTTTTTTAATTTATTTGTTTTGTTTATTTATTTTTGGCTGCATTGGATCTTCATTGTGGTATGTGGGCTTCTCATTGCGGTGGCTTCTCTTGTTGCAGAGCACAGGCTGTAAGCACACGGGCTTCAGTAGTTGTGGCTCACAGGCTCAGTAGTTGTGGTGCGCCAGCTTAGTTGCTCCGCTGCATGTGGGATCTTCCCAGACCAGGGCTTGAACCTGTGTCCCCTGCACTGGCAGGCAGATTCTTAACCACTGCACCACCAGGGAAGTCCACTATCTCTTCTTTTGCTCAGACTTTGATGTAAATGTTAATTTGTAAATTGAAGAGACTACTTGGAAGCAGAATTCTGAAAGACTTGTTGATTTCCATTTCAGGTTTTTCTTCCTGGATTATTCTCTATCCTAAAACAAATTTGTTCTTCTTTCATGTGTTATGTTAGTCCCCTATTCTCATTAGCCCTCCTTTTCTTACTTTTTAACATTACCCGTTCTGCAACTCTCCCCTTGGATGTCTTTCATAGAACTTGTAATATGAGAGCAAGAAAGAAAAAATATGAAGGTGACCCAGATGAATAGCAGGGTCGTGACTGGGATAAGGCACAATGGAGAGTCCATGCCATGGGTACTGAGGATGAGAAGAAAGCAGTAATTCAACCACAAGCAAGAGAAGGCAAACCACCCTAATGAACTGAGGCCATCTGAAGGGGACAGGGACACCTTGTAATTGATCAGGAAACTTTTGGATATTTAAGAGGATCAAAGCTAGGTGTTAGAAAATGTCTATTCAAAGAAAGAAGAGAGAAGGCAGTCAATGTTTTGCTGACCAGCTCACTGAGGAGAAGTCACAATAAATTCTAAGATAAAAGATTTTCATTTTAAAATACTTAAAACTCCCTTTCTTCACTTTAGAGATAGACAATGTATTATGGTGAATTAGTCCCCACAACATTTTTTCCTTAAGCTTTATAAATTACTTTCCTAGTGGAGACATATTGTCTATAAAGTTTTCTGGATATTTCCATAAAATACTGATTTTAGGAAAAAAACGATAAAAGCAGAATACCTTGAAGGTTGGATATATGAGGTCAACAACCCAAGGTTTGGGAGATTTCACATCCCAGCCAGTCAGGGAACCAGCAACATCAATATCACCTGTGAACTAGTTAGAGATGCAAATTCTAGAGCCCCACCTTAGACGTACTGAATCAGAATTTTTAGGGAAGAATCTGCATTTTACCTAAACCTTCAGGGGATTCTGGTACATGCTAAAGTTGGAGAAATGCAACTTTACACAGTTACAGTGCATTAGGAGACTTCTCTAAAGATCTCTTCATTCAATTGTGAACTACTGACATATTTTAGGCAACCACTTACCTGGTTTTCTGAGTCATACTAAGTTACCCCCATCCAAGATAAAGGTATCTCATAGGTAGAAAGCTGTGACATTTGATGCTCTTAAACAAAGAGGAATACTGAGCTATCAGTGTCCTTCCCCCAAAGGCCTGATACTAACTTCTGTCATGTTTAGATCTCCACTGCCTTGTCATGGCAACCAAGATATTATTTAAAAACTTCAACCTAGCTTTGCAAACATAAAAAAACCAAAGATATAAATTCTTGAGAAACTTTCTGTGGTATAAACAAGGGAGCCTGGTTTATATCAATAATCAGTATAGGAAAAAACAAGATAAGACAATGACATTTATTATTTATCAGAAATTGGTGATTTAGTTCATTGATTTTGTAATTCAATCTTCCCCACAACGTTTGGAGTAGGTATTATTGTTCCCATTGAGCAGGTTAAAAAGTTGAGGTTATGCATAGAGTAATTGGCAGAGCCAAGATGAAAACCCAAGTTGTTCTCTTTCAATGAAACATAATGACTTCATATAGCCCCAGTTAAATTAATACATGAGGCTTTTGAGGGAGAAGCAATTCCAGCTATCGAAACATTGACTCCAGAGTTTAAAAACTGAGTGTGTTTTCATTCTTCTGTTATTCTTCCTTTGTAATGCTGAACACAGCAGGAACCACAAATTATTTCTAGTATGGTCCCCACTCTCAAGCAACAAGTGTTGGTTTAAAATGAACTAGAAGACAATACAAAATAATTGAAACAAGTTCCCAAATGTGTGACACAGATGCAAAGGACTTGGGAAATCTGGAAAGGAGAAAGAGGTCAGTGTGGCCTAAAGGCCTTGAGGCAGGATTTGTGGAGGAAGTAGGAATAAGACAGGGTTTTGGAGCTAAGAAATATTTAGACAGCTGGAGGAAGGCAGGCCCTGAGAGCTGCTTCTTGGCTAAGCAGATTTGTAATACAGCAGATCTTGTTCAATCTGGAGATGATGAGATTAGGTGATTATTTCCTTCCTTCCAAGGGGAATTTATTGAAAGGTGGACTCCTGCAACTTCTCAGGATGCAAGATACTGCACAGGTTCCACTTGGACCGTTAACAACACACAAGTTAATTCTCTGAGTAGAGAGGTGAGTTAAGATTGTTCAGTGACCATCCTTTGAAAGGAGTCAGGATTACATTTCTTTTGATTCATGTTTCATTCTTAACAGAACTGTAATATTAGGAAAGCTAACACATTCTGTTTTTCAGTATCAAGTGGACGTCTTCTAGCTGGATCTATTTATCTGTTTTATTTAAAATTTTCCTGCATACCTATGTTATTCTCAGGATAGAAAAAAATAGTACTAAGAGCAAGGTCTTTGAAGTCAGGTAGAATTAATAGTAGTCACAGCCATTGACTTTAACTTCTAGTCTGCTAGACACCATGCTGAGTGGAAACTGAGGCTGCAAAGGGTAAGGCACTTGTCCCAGAGCACGCAGTAGCAATTCCAGTTTCAAACAGGCTTACTTAAAATCCCTTAACCACTATTGTAACTTCTCGGCATGATTCCAGACATCAACGTTGGGTGAGCTTAGGTAAGTAAGTCAACTAAGCTTCAGTTTTATCAGCTGGTTGGTGAAGACACACGAAACCTTCTCAAATGACTCTGAGGATCATGTGAGAAAATATGGGCAAAGCCCCTCATCCAGTTACCTGCTTACAGATACTTAGTGAGGGAGCATCTAATTCTCACGGCATCGTCACCTTCTCCTGCACAGACCAGACAACTAGTTTACCCAGCTGATGCCATCAGAGAATGGCATCTTCTTTGCTTCTAAACTTAGTGGCCCAGAAATAAAGGAAGGGTTGCTCTGACATGTTATTTCCTTGATTTTATTTTACCTCAGGGAGTAAAAAGAATGACTATCCATTATGATAATATCAAATGGGGGGGGGATACATTTCCTATGAACTTCCATTTCTCTTAGATTCTCAGGCTTTCAAGATTTATTCCTAAAATGTGAGCTTTGATATTTTATCAGCCCTTCAGACACTTACTCATCAAGGGTCTCTAAAGAACATTCCTGACCAGAAGTTAAGTTATTTTTTTAAAAACCATATTGCTAATTTTTCTACTGTGGGATATAGAAAAGAAACAGTCCAGTTCTTTTTTCTTTTTAGAGCAGCTGTGTCCCTACACCACTGGCAGCTGCTTTCCAAATTGCCCAGCCATTAAGTAATTATTTCCTCATCATAAGAGCGGCTGGGAGAGATAGCCTCCCTCCCTAATACAACCCCCACTTCCTTCTGCTTCCACCTCCACCCTGCCTTGAGATGGGTCAGGCCTATAGAAGTATAGTATTGGTTGTCTTCTTATAATTGAAGGTTGTGACTAAGCATGCTGATTGCTTATTATTTTTCAACAGCCCTTAAAGGCACCGAAGGGATGACTTAGCAGTGTGAGATGCTAGATCTGGAAGCAACAGGATATATTATCTAGGACACTTCCTTTCTTTTATTGGAAAGGAACTTAAGTTCAGAGAAGTGGTTCGTTCAAGGTCCTACTTAACAAGTGGCAGAGCTGAGTCTTGGATTCAAGTCTTAACATTTCATTGGCGTGTTTTCTCCACTACTCCATGGAAATGGGTGTGGACCACGAACTTGCTTCACCTTCCTAATAGACATCTACTCTCTGATGTCAGAAGAAATATATACAATGAGTGATGTTTTCTCTTTTTGTAGAAAGGAGGAGGATAATGTTGAGATTTTCCAATCTGCATATACTTTTTTTGGATAATTGACTTATAACATTGTTAGTTTCTGGTATACAACATAATGGTTCGATATTTGTGTACACTATGAAATGATCACCACAACAAACCTAATTAATATCCATCACCACATATAGTTACAATTTTTTTCTTACAATGAGAACTTTTAAGATTTACTCTCTCAGTAACTTTCAAATATACAATACAATATTGTTAACTACAGTCACAATGCTGTACATTACATTGCCATGATTTATTTATTTTATAACTAGAAGCTTATACCTTTCGACCACCTTCATTCATTTTGCTCACTCCCTTCTCCCCACCTCTGGCAACTACCAATCTGTTCTCTGTATCTATAACTCGTTTTGTTGTTGTTGTTTTTTTAAATTCCACATGTAAGTGAGATCATATAGTATTTGTCTTTCTCCGATGTACTTCATTTAGCACAATAACCTCAAATATATCCACGTCATCCCAAAGAGGATTTTCTTCCTCTTTATGGCTCAATAATATTCCATGGAATATTATATATACTATATACACACATATATATATATATATATATACACCACATTTTCTTTATTCATCTGTCCATTGATGGGCAGTTAGGATGTTTCCATATATTGGCTATTGTGAATAATTCTGCAATAAATATGGGAGTACAGATATCTTTTTGAGTTAGTGTTTTTTGTTGTTGTTTTTTTTTTTTTTTTGCGGTATGCGGGCCTCTCACTGTTGTGGCCTCTCCCGTTGAGGAGCACAGGCACCGGACGTGCAGGCTCAGCGGCCATGGCTCACGGGCCCAGCCGCTCCACGGCATATGGGATCCTCCCGGACTGGGGCACGAACCCATGTCCCCTGCATCAGCAGGCGGACTCTCAACCACTGCGCCACCAGGGAAGCCCTGAGTTAGTATTTTAATTTCCCTTAGATTAAATACCCAGAAGTGAAATTGCTGGATAATATGGTAGTTTCATTTTTAACTTTTCACTTGTACTCAAAGATATCATTAATATCCATATCATCAGCTCACCCCCAAACCCAGTCAAAGTCAAGTAAAGTTCACATTTTACAGGTAAACAGAAAACTTTAGAACATTCTTCCAACCACTTCCAACAACTACTAGCTGCCTGTATTTGGAGTTCAATCAACTTTAAGTTCCTCTGCTACCAATCCCTTTTTATCTCAATATTTTTACTTCCAAACTCCTTCAAAATAGTGATTTCTCAATGTATGCCAAATATTTCTCATAAAACTGGAAAAAATTTACTAAATAATTTTAAAAAGTAGTGATTTCTCCCTTGGATGCCTTTCACATTGGTCTGATCCAGGTTCCATAGTATGTAGTCCACAGAGCCATGGCATGTATTCTAAGGATCCAGGAGTGGGGACGGCACTTGTTTAAAATGCAGATTCGGGGGCAGAGTCAAGATGGTGGTGTGGGAAGATGCGGAGTTCGTGTCTCCCCACAACTAAGGCACCTGATGGTGGGGGACCTCAACACCCAAGGACATGGGAGGAACCCTCAAGCGAACTGGTAGGATGTGGCGGGACTCGGGGCGGGGAGGAGAAGTGGAGGCAGGACAGGACCAGCAGCCATGAGGGGTGGCTGAGACGGGGGAGGGGTTCCCATGCCTAGAGGGACCCTCAGGGGCTCAGATCAGGGGGGAGCACGCCCAGCATTTCCCTTACCCAATCGGGCAGGGAAGTCTGCATGGCTCTCAGGCCAGGTCCTACATCCACAGAGGTCCCCTCCAGGCCATGCTGGTCCTGGGACATTAAGAGGGAGGCCAGGGGAGTGCAAGAGAGGCATGTGGGAAGGGCCCTCCAGGACCACAGGAGTGGGAGAGGAGCACAGGGCATTGGCCCCACCCACTTGAGCCTGGCAAACCTACTGAGCTCCCTGGCTGGGTCTCCTGCCCTCCAAGGCCACCCCTGCATTGGTCCTGGGGGCATAGGAGGGAGGCAGAGGGAGAGCAAGAGAAGCAGGTGGGAAGGGTCCTCCAGGACTGGAGGAGCAGGAGAGGAGTGGAGGATGTTTGCCTCACCCACTCAAGCCTGGGAAGCCTGCTGGGCTCCCAGGTGGGGTCTTCCACCTTCTGAGAACAGAGGCAGGAGGTATTCCAGGGCCCCTTCTGTTCCATTGAGCCTAAGCCCCAATCCCCACACCTCCCAGGGCCTTTTCCAGCCCTGTGGGTCCTAAGCATAGGCCCCACCCACCACGCAAACCCCATCCCTGCTTAGGCCCCACCCTCCACAGCCAAGGCCTTTTCTACCTTTTTGTTTTTGTCTCCTCCTCTTTTTTACTATTGTCATTCTGTTTTACCTTCCAGTTGTTGTTTCATCTACATTTTAATTTTTATATTCTTTCTAACATACCTGTTAATTTCCTAGTCTAATTTTGTTTTTTACTTTGTTGTTGTTCTCCTTTTTTTTTTTTGCCACCCTGCATGGCTTGCGGGATCTTGGCTCACAAGCCAGGGGTCAGGCTTCAGCCTGTGGTGGGAGCTCTGAGTCTGAACCACTGGACTAACAGAGAACCTCAGACCCCAGGGAATATTCATTGGAGTGAGGTCTCCCAAGGTCCTCATCTTGGCACCAAGACCCAGCTCTACTCAACAGCCTACAAACTCCAGTGTTGGAAGCCTCAGGCCAAACAACCAGTAAATCAGGAAAACAATCCCACTCATAAAAAAAAAAGAGATGTCAAAAAATATGTCACAATGAAGGACCAAGGTAAAAACCTACAAAACCAAATAAATGAAGAGGAAATAGGCAACCTACCTGAAAAAGAATTCAGAGTAATGATAGTAAAGATGATCCAGAATCTCGGAAATCGAATGGAGACACAGATTGAGAAAATAGAAGAAATGTTTAACAAAGATCTAGAAGAATGAAAGAACAAACAAACAGAGGTGAACAACACAATAACTGAAATGAAAAATACACTAGAAGGAATCAATAACAGAATAACTGAGGCAGAAGAATGAATAAGTGAGCTGGAAGACAAAATGGTGGAAATAACTGCCTAGGAGCAGAATAAAGAAAAAAGAATGAGAAGAATTGAAGACAATCTCAGAGACTAAACTCACCAATATTCGAATTATAGGGGTCCCAGAAGAAGAAGAGTAAAAGAAAGGGCCTGAGAAAATATTTGAAGAGACGATAGTGTAAAACTTCTCTAACATGGGAAAGGTAATAGTCACCCAAGTCCAGGAAGTACAGAGAGTCCCATACAGGATAAATCCTAGGAGAAACACACCAAGACACATGTTAATCAAACTAACAAAAATTAAATTCAAAAAAATATGTTAAAAGCAGCAAGGGAAAAACAAAAAATAACATACAATGGAATTCCCATAAGGCTATCAGCTGATTTTTCAGCAGAAACACTGCAGACCAGAAGGATGTGGCAGGATATACTTAAAGTGATAAAAGAGAAAAACCTACAACCAAGATTGCTCTACCCAGCAAGGATCTCATTCAATTTTGATGGAGAAATCAAAAGCTTTTCAGACAAGCAAAAGCTAAGAGAATTGAGCACCACCAAAACAGCTTTACAACAAATGCTAAAGAAAATTCTCTAAGCGAGAAACACAAGAGAAGAAAAAGACCCACAAAAACAAACCTAAAACAATTAAGAAATAGTAATAGGAAGTAATAGGAAGTTACATAGTAATAGGAATAAAGACACAGATGTAGAGAATGGACTTGAGAACACAGGGAGGAGGAAGGGTAAGCTGGGACAAAATGTGAGAGTAGCATTGACATATATACACTACCAAACGTAAAACAGATAGCTAGTGGGAAGCAGCTGCATAGCACAAGGAGATCAGCTCAGTGCTTTATGACCACCTAGAGGGGTGGGTTAGGGGAGGTGGGAGGGAGGCTCAAGAGGGAGGTGATATGGGGATATATGTGTGCATATAGCTGATTCACTTTGTTGTACAACAGAAACTAACACAGTATTGTGAAGCAATTATATTCCAATAAAGATCTATTAAAAAGAAAGTGGATAAGGGGAGGACTTCCCTGGTGGTGCAGTGGTAAACAATCTTCCTGCCAATGCAGGGGACATGGCTTTGATCCCTGGTCCACAAAGATCCCACATGCCATGGAGTAGCTAAGCCCATGCACCACAACTACTGAAGCCCACACACCTAGAGCCCATGCTTCATAACAAGATAATCCACCAAAATGAGAAGCCCACACACAGCAACAAAGACCCAATGCAGCCAAAAAATAAAAATAAAATAAAATGCAGATTCCCAGGCCTCTCCCAGACATACTGAATTCTGATTTCTGGGCTGTGGAGGGGACAAGTCAGAAACAGGAATAGGTGTAAATTTTCCCTTCTGCATCTGCCTCCATAACTTCAGGTAACCCACCTAATATATAAACGAGGTAACTTTAATGCTAAAAAGGCAATCAGCTAGATCCAATGGTCCCTCTGCATCTTTGTACAACACTTCATGACTCCCCACTCACTACAAATCCTCAGGTACCTTGAGTGCTTTGGGATCTAACAACTAGTCCTCATAGGGTCTTCTATCAATATTTTGGTTTCTACATGCATGCCCACTCCTAGAAAACACTTGTAGAGAGCATCTCTCCATGAGAACATCTCTACTTTGCCCAAAGTACCTACTCCTGATGGTCTCATAGGTGTGAGAACCCCCAGGTGTTCCAGTGACACTATACTCCCTTCTTCCATCACCACATGGCAAGGTTCATGTAGAAGGATCCTGTCTCCAGCTTGGGGCTGCACATTGTTACTGATCTCAGGTTTTTCACTCCTGGTCCCTGGGTTTCACAAAGTCCCTTGTAAGAATAACTTGCTGGGACTTCCCTCATGGTCCAGTGGGTAAGACTCCATGTTCCTAATGCAGGGAGCCCAGGTTCAATACGTGGTCGGGGAACTAGATCCCACATGCATGCTGCAACTAAGTTCGCATGCCACAACTGAAAGATCCCGCATGCCACAGCAAAGATCCTGTGTGCTGCAACTAAGACCCAGCACAGACAAATAAATAAATAAATATTAAAAAAGAAAAAGGAATAATTTGCTCAGCTTCCATGCCTAGCCCTTCCTCTCTATAGGGCTCTGACTGGAGTCAAGGAGCATGCTTTCCTATTTGCCCATAGCTCAACCTCTGGTCCCAACAAAAAACCACAACCACAAATGTCCGTTTTTGGGTCCCTTTCTCCCACACGTAGAACTCCTCCATATAGATACATGGCTTTTCCATAGACCCAGAACTCAGCGGAAAGTGTGAATCCTAGTTATTGAAATATTCCACTCTATCATCTTCACTTGCAGAGTTTCATTATTTAAAAAATTGCCTTGTGCCTTATATCCCCATTTTATTTATATATATTTACTATTACATACATTTGGGTGAAATGTGGAACAAAATACTAACAGAATAGGAGAAATATAACAGGAACATGTAAAAGGACAGATACAAAGTCAAGAACATGAGCCAATTCTAAGCAACAACAATAAAAGAATAGAAAAATAGAACCAGAAGTACTGAATAAACATGTGGATAGAATAAGTCAACAAGAAAGCGTGAAAAGATATGGGGAACAGGCAAAAGCATAATGATAAAATTCGCTAATATTTACTAAGCAGTATCAGACCCTGTGGTATGTGCTTTACCTGCAAATCTTAGTTAAGCATCACAAAAACTGTATCAAATTAACACTATCTTGATTTCCATTTTGTATTATGCAAGTGAATCTCAGTCAGGCTTGGTGCACACAGTTTACTGCTATTAAGATATCAAAATACTGCCATGTTTGATGCCAGTGGTGCTACTTGACACTCTCCTGTATTCCCACTGCTCAAGGCCCGACCCTGGGTCACCTCCCCTTTGACCCCTGTTGGCCCCTTCCCTTCTATGCTTTTCCGTGATCCAGTAACTCAAAGTTTAATGCTCTGCACGGCAGGAATCTTCAGTATCTGCTCCTGGGTTATGCTGCTAACTGGTCATGCCTCACCGATTTTATACATTTTAATCATCAGCCTGACTAGAAGTTAAATTTTCCAGCTGCTATGTGGTAAACTAGGATTTGAACTAAGACAGGCAGATTACTGGCAAAAACAAAAGCCAGATGGAGTATGTTCAACAAAACAATAGAAATGATGAACTGAATTTGTTAAAAAAAATTTTAAATAGTTGTGTGATGACCATTTTTATTTTTTGAAAAGTCAGAGTGTCATGTAGGAACTAGGAAATGAACAGCGACCCCTCCCCCATCCTTTTCAGCCAATGAGAAAAGAGATTCCATGGTTTTCACAGTCATCACACTGGGTATGCCAAGGCTAGAGACTGTCAGATGTCCCTTCTCTACTCTCTCCAGCCTTACGAGGATTAGGAAATTATTTTCTGTACGGTGTTGATAGTCAATGGCAGAGACCATGATAGTAACATACTAGAAAAAAGAGCAATTGAAATAAATGCAAATGCAGAAGATGTGCTTAAATCAAAGAAATGGCAATAAAAAATTGACGTAGAAAATATTAAGCCTTAGTTACAGCACCAAACAATTTACATACTTCCCCTCAACCTGCAAATCTAGGTCTTTAAGTGCGAGAAATACATTATGCAGACCTGATAATGAAAATCTGTGTTCCATAATTTGCAACCTCCTGGCTATGTTATGCCAAGTGCATGTTAAACAAGGCATTCTTCACCGTAATTGCACGTGATTTCTCCCCATTCTAATTGCATTTTGAAAATACATCTTTCTGTCTCACTCATGCACACCCAGATCACTTTGCTTTTCCCCTAAAGCATAGCAGTAAAACACAACAAAACCGATGAGTTTCTATTTTTCTGTGCACCCAGGAATCCTGAATGGAAATATAATGGGGACTGGCAAGCACTTTTTCTGTGCATCCCATGTCAGATATTAGGATTTCTTACTTGTTTCCCAGGTTAGGATTGCAAAAAACAGAAACATGACACACAAAGATAAATGTTTAAGACAGTGATTCTCCACCAAGGGTGATTTTGCCCACCCTCCATATATATCTGGCAATATCTGGTGACATTTTTGGTTGTCCAAATGGGAGGAGGCTACTGGCATGTAGTGAGTAAAGACCAGATATGCTGACAACTATCATACAGTCCCTCCAAAAAAAGAAATATTCTGACTCAAATGTTAATAGTAATAGTGTCTAAGTTAAGAAACTCTGGTCTAAGGTATTATTAAAAGCCAGTTGGTTAAACTCATCCATCATGACACATTGCTCGTACTCTCGTACACGAAAAGTCAAAGAATTTTATTTGAAAAAACTATTGTTTTATGTGAAGAAAATATATACAGTGTGTCCTTGTCTATGGGAGCCTTAGCTGATTTCTACCAGTGCCCTTGCTACATGAATCGTAGCCCTAGACATCATGGTGGTCTCCTCTACTTGGAAAGCTGAGATCAGTACTTAAACATGAGTCTGGAGGCCAAGCCAGGGCAAAGATAGCTTAGTCAAGTCAACAACAGAAGGGGGTAGTGGCAGCAAAGTCCTTAGAGAGCGTCAAAAGGAACAGACTGATATCTCAAATTTAAAGGAGCAGGAAAAGTCCAAAGATGGTTGTGTGAGTGGTAAGGCCAAGGGTTCTGAGCATGATCAAACCAGTGTGGAATGACAGCCTGCAGCAATCAAAGGCTTTGAGACAGCTAGCCATATGTATTGCATATATAATTATAACAATAATATAATAAAGTAATCCGTATAATTATATTTATATTTTATATTTCAGTTTTATAGCGGAGGAAACCAAAGCTCAGAGAACTTAAATTTTTTCATAAGGTTACAAAGTTATTATGAGGCAGTACATGTTTTACTACCATGAAATGAGAAAAACCTTCCCTCCCTTTAATCTCGAGCACTTTGCTCACATGCTCATTTAGCGTATTATCATATTCTTCATATGGCCATTTGTCTCCCATTTCATCTTTTTTGTATTTTTTTCAAAAACACCTACCACATCTTCCTTGCCTCAGTTACCTGTGTCTGTTCCTTACTAGAAGGAGGTTGCCCGTCCTATATTGTGTGTGTCCCTCTTCAGGGTCGGCATTGACTGAATGGAACTGAAAAGTGAGCTTTTTGACAACAGAAATACAAATAAAAATAAATGTGTACCTGGATAACATACAGTTACATTCTTTTTTATATATTACTCCTGGTATTTATCATATTCTCTTCATTTTTTTTTCTCCAAAGGAAATTGGAAAAAATAAGCAAGAAATTCTAAAACATTATTTTTCTGGGAAATTATTGTTTATTTTTTTTTAATTTTAATTTTATACAGAGCTTTTTGGATGGGTACAGCTACAGGAAAAATGATCAAAATGATGAGTGAGGATACATTTGATATGGGTTTCTACTCAGACTTCACTATTTGAGTCCCCTGGGCTCTTAGAGGCTCAGAGCAACCCAGGATGGAAAGAAACTGGATAAATTCAGTGAATGTAAATTGCATTGTGAGGTGACTTTTCTCCCAAACGAATGGCATTTAAAAAGTATTCCTAATGTCAGTAACTTTTACCCTAAAGGACTTATTCACAGCAGAATTCCAAGGACTTAGGTAGAGGAAACATTTGAGAGGAAGAGAAATTTTTTATTAAGGTCCCAAACTCACTTTTTGTGTATGAGCTATTAAACAATGAAAGAACATGGAGGAATCTTAAATGCATATTACTAAGAGAAAGAAGCCAATCCGAAAAGGCTACATACTGTAGGATTCCAATATGACATTCTGGAAAAGGCAAAATTAGGAAGACAGTAAAAAGATTAGCGGTTGCCAGGTGTTGAGTCAAGGGAGGGGTGAGGAGGTGCAACACAGAGAACTTTTCGGGCAGTGAAATACTATGCATGATTCCATAATGATGGATACAGGTCATTATACTTTTGTCCAAACCCATAGCATGTACAACAATGAGTCAACCCTAATGTAAACTATGCACTTTGGATGGTTATAATGTGCCAATGTAGGTTCATCAGTTGTAACAAATGTACCACTCTGGTGAAGGATATTGGTAACAGGGGAGGCTATTGCATGGGGGGCAGGGGGAATATGGGAAATCTCTGTACCTTTCCCTCAAATTTGCTGTGAACCTAAACTGCTCTTTAAAAGAAGTCCTAATATTTGTTTTAAAAGAATAGCTTGTGGAGAATTGGACAGAAGCAGGAATACAAATTAGGAGGCTGGTACAATAATGCAGGCAAGAGTCAAGGTGTTGGGCTCAGATGAGGAGTTTCTAAGTGTTTGGATTCTATTGAAAATAGAATAAGCACAGTAAGGGACTCCCTCCCTTTTGTTCACATAGTAATTTACATATTTGTAATTTATTAATTTCTAAATGTATATGTAAAATATTCTTAGCTTAAGCTGCTATAACAAATGACCACAGACTGGGTGGCTTAAACAACAAGCATTCATTTCTCACAGTTCTGGAGGCTGAAAGTCCAAGGTCAGGGTGCCAGCATGATTGGGTTCTTGGGGGGTGAGTGTCCCTTTTAAGGCTCTTAAAAGCCTTCATCTTTGTACTATTGCAAAATGTCCCCAAACCAATTCCTCACTCCAGTTCCCTCCCATATATCCTTCTCCGTGCTCTCTGGACGATGGATCAAAAGCATAGTTATGATGTCACCTCACCTTTGCTTTAGCATCCCTAGAGGTCTCTAAGATGAAGACTAAACTTTGTAGCCCACTCCATAGAGTCCTCCAGTGTGGTGCCAACTACACTTACTTCTCCATGAAAGGCTGCCCTGCTCCTCTCAGACCCTTCCAGTCACAATAAACCATGGCTCATCCCTAAGTGGTCAGTGCCTTGTGGGGCTCCTATGCCTCTTGAAGCTGTCATTTCTGTAGCTTCTACACATGCCCTCTGCTCTCCACCCAGAAAATTTCTGCTTCCCTGCAAGATACAGCTCAAATGTTGTCAGCTCATTTCCCAGACCTCCAAGCACAATAAGTGACTCCCTCCCTTTTGTTCACATAGCAGTTTACATATTTGTAATTTCTAAATGTATATGTAAATATTCTTAGCTCAAGCTGCTATAACAAATGACCACAGACTGGGTGGCTTAAACAACAAGCATTCATTTCTCACAGTTCTGGAGGCTGAAAGTCCAAGGTCAGGGTACCAGCATGGTTGGGTTCTTGGGGGGGTGAGTACCCACTTCTTGGTTTATAGATGACTGTCTTCTTGCTGTATCTTCACATGGTGGATAGAGAGCCAGCTAGCTCACTTGCCTTTGCTTATAAAGGCACAAATCTCATTTATGAGGTTTCTGCGCACATGACAATTATCTCCCTAACATCCCACCTCCAAATATCATCACCACGGGATTAGGGTTTCAATATATAAATCTAGGGGAGATACGAACATTAAGTCCATTGCATATTTTATTTAATCATATGTTTATTCGTCTTTTACAACTGAAATCTGTACTGTGACTTAATGGCACAAAATTATGTCTTTTTCACCCTCCTGGAATAGGGTTTAACTTATTACTATGCACTTGATGAAAAGGAAATACAGTTTTTCCTAGCATTAAGCTTTGTGCTATGGAGGTACCACTGCAAGAAGATAAGAAAGTGACTGACTTAAGTTAACTTTCAATTTAGTAAGGAAGAGCCCAGAAATGAGTATATTGTTAAGCATTTTGGTCTAAAATTGCTAAAGTCAGTGATTTGAAAATTATTTTGGGTGAGATGAAAGTAAGAGTTTAATAAACTCTTTAGGATATTAAGTGTTCCATATGATATAATCAGGGTGCAGGCAAATCAAGAGACAAAGGATAAAAGATAAGTTACTGCAAAAAAAGTGTTACCTCCAAGGGTTAATAAGGATATTAGCATATTGGAGTGTATGTGCTTAGTTCTCATTGTTATAGTAAGCAATTCATTTTTAGGCCATTTCCATCTTTTATTATCATTTTTATCTGGACTATCAAACACCAGGAGGGTAATGCTTTTTCTGTCTGAATATTATGTTCAAGATTGCTGATTTTTTCCTGTATTCTACAGTTTGCCTTTTCAATTCTCACTGATTTGCCATTTTATGAGCCTTCAGGTGAAAAGGAGGCTTTGAACAGTTTTTTCCAAGAACACTGAAGAAGAAGAAGAATGAGATCCTATCTCAAATTGGTGAGAAATACTTTTAGGACACGTTTCTGTAACAACTATCTAACAATTGAGAGCCAAATGAAGTTAAATCTTTACCTCATATCTTATATAAAACTTAATTACCAATGAATCAAACATAAATATGTAAAAGGATTTAAATAGCTATTAGTGAATTTTTTCATAAATTTGAAAGACCAACGCAGATTTAAAAATAAAAATATTTATGAATTTAAATATGTATATTAAAATATTTCTATGCCAAACACCATGATAATATAAAATGCAAGGGGCATAGTTAGAAACAGGAGAGATACATGGGAGGATGATGGGGAAGAAACTCTTCTTGATTTATAGACAGCTGCCTTCTTGCTGTATCCTCACATGGCTGAAGAAGAGCCAGCTAGTTCTCTGGTCTCTTCTTATAAAGATATTAATACTATTCATGAGGGTTTGAGAGGGTGGAAGAATCAGAGGGAAGAGGGGAGAAGGAGAGAGAGAGGGAAAGAGAGAGAACAGAAAATCTTTTCAAAAAGTTTGTACAGAGAGAGAGAGAGAGAAATAGAGTGATCTTTCAAGGAGGATGTGGAAGGTGAAAGTTTTTTTTTAAAGAAGAGTCTTAATGCTTAAAAGTCAAATGGGAGGATGCAGTCGAGAGGCTGAAGACCACATCATCACATCACATCTAATGAGACCTCTTCAGTCCTCATCTTACCTGACCAAAGCATTTGACACAGTTCATTCTTCTTCTGGAAATCCTTTCCTTGGCTTCCATGGCATGACACTCTCCATCTTTCCTTTCATCCTCTAGAGACTCTTTCTCAGCAGCCTTGGCAGGCTCATCCTGCTGCACTTAGCTGACCTGATGGAGTTCCTCCAAGCTGTGTCCAAGGTCCTGTCTTTCCTCACAACCACTCTTTGAGACAATCTATCAGCCTCTCTAGCTTCAGGTACCACCTAAATGCTGATGACTTAGGGATGTCTGTCTTTCATCCAGAGTCTCTTCTCTGAACTTCACAACCATATATTCAACTAGCTATTCAAAATCTCCATTTGGAGGCATGTATGCCACATGGATGTTGTTATGTCCAAAGGCAGGACCAAGCTTTGAATTTCTCTACACCCCAACCCAGCCCTCTTCTGGTGCTATTTATGTGAATGACACTTGAATCCATCAATTGCATAGGCCAGAAAACTAGGATTCATATTTGTTATTTTAATTTCCTCCAACTCTGATACCCAATTCATCACCAAGTGCTGTTGATTTTGTCTCATAAGCAGCCTTGATATCCATCCAAGCATCTCCGTCTGCACTGCCAATAACCCATTAAAGCTATCAACTACTCTTGCTTGAACAGCCGATAATAATCATGGGTTTTGCCACCAAGTCATTGTCCATCTGGCCACCAGGCTGTCTCTTTAGCAATTTCCCATTGTTCTGAGAATCATGACAAAATTCTTAAGGTGGCCCGGTGCGATCTGCAACTTAACCCATTTCTACATTTGCCTCTTGCTTCAGTCTCCAAATTGTTCTCTGATCTCAGCCACACTGTCCTTGTTTTAGTTTTTTACAAATGACATAATCCCTCCAGCTAAGAAGGCTTTTCATGTGCTGGACCTTCTGTCTAGAAAGCTCTTCCCCTATTCAACCCTCTTGGTCTTCCTGACTTTTAATCAACGTGCAGGTCTTAGGTTCATCATCACCTTCTCAATGACCTGGTGAGTCTAAGTCATGTTCTTATGTGATGTGCTCTCCAAAAACACATCACATTCCTTCACACTGTTTATCTCAGTCTGTGATTATTTAATTATTGCTGTGATTACTTATATACTCTACGCCACTAGTGTGTGAACTCCATGAGAGGAAGAGCTGTGCTTGTATTTCTAATAAATATATGCCAGGCAACGCAGATTTAAAAATAAAAATATTTATGAATTTAAATATGTATATTAAAATATTTCTGGACTCTTTCATCCAGAGTCTCTTCTCTGAACTTCACAACCATATATTCAACTAGCTATTCAAAATCTCCATTTGGAGGCATGTATGCCACATGGATGTTGTTATGTCCAACATGTGAACAGCACAAAATAAGATTGCAGTAAATGATGAATGCATGAATCTCTGTCTTATTCATCTATATGCAGAATCATGGAGAAGAGAAAATGAGAAGATACAATGTAAAAGCACGTTATAAACACATTTCACTTAAATCGACATGTCGCTGATGGCTTGTCTCCCATCCTTGCCTCTCCATGTAGCACAGTTGACTGAACTCAAAGCAAATATGATCAGTTCACAATTGCATGCTGTAGGTCCCACAGGCTGATCTCCGTGACCCTGACTTCTTCCACAACATTCACTTTTTAGATTTTAAGGTTTAATATGATGCTTAGAACAATGAATACTTGGTTGATTTGATCCTTCTTAACTTTTTTCAATGTTTAGAGTAAGCAGAGTTCACAAGCTTAAAATCCTGTTCAATCTAGGGAATAGAATCGTATTCCATAAGACAGTTTGTTTTAATCTCAGGGTGTGGAGCAGACAGAGCTGAATGTTTAAGGCCAAGGCCATGTGTGTGTTTTAGGATCCAGCACTTGCGTTTGAACACTCACACTCTGACACACACACACTCACACACCAAAGTAAGGAGAAGACAATAAACTCTGGGTGACCCTAATGCTTGGTGATTAAATAATATGAGCACCTTCTGAATGCTACCACCAGGTGACCTTGCCTTTTTGAAGGTGCTGACAATGATTTAGGGAAAAGGAGTTAGTATTTTAGCAAAGAAATGCTGATGTTTCCTTGTCTTTCTGTCTCTATTCTTTAGCTTTGAGCCACACCTACAGCAAAGTTATTGGATCTCAAAATAGCCATAAGAAACACATCAGAGGGATATGTAGAGGCCGGGAACAATAAAGACAACAATAGAAAAGTTGGAGGTTTTTCACAAATGTGTACTCTATGGCAAGAGCTAAGAGGAAGGCCTTTGGGTGAAGAGGCTTGATCCCCACCCATCCCCACTTTTGGCCAGAGCTGTCCAGTGGACCAATGATGTGAATTATTCGGTGGCTCACCAGCTTTCAGCTAGTGTGATTCTGCATCCGCAATTAATTGGAAATGTAAAATCTACCCCCCACCTCTCCCTTTTCCACAGCAAACACAGCCCATTTAATTAGCAAGAAGGGAAAGGCAGACAGAAATTCTCTGCTGTGTTTGGTTAATTTTGTCGGTACAGTCAAATTATCAAAAAACTAGACGGCGGGGCTTCCCTGGTGGCTCAGTGGTTGAGAGTCCGCCTGCCAATGCAGGGGATACGGGTTTGTGCCCCGGTCCGGGAGGATCCCACATGTCACGGAGCGGCTGGGCCCGTGAGCCATGGACGCTGGGCCTGTGCGTCCGGAGCCTGTTGCTCCGCGGTGGGAGAGGCCACAGCGGTGAGAGGCCCGTGAATGAAAAAAAAAAAAAAAAAAAAAAGACTAGATGGTGGTTCTGTGGTATTTGTGACCAAGAGAGCAGGTTTGAAAGTGTAGATGAGCTTTCCTTAAATTTTAAAAAGATTTTGCTGGGTAAAGATATTATATATATTTGCATAAAATATTTTATACAAATATTGCATAAAAATATGCACCATATTTTTTAAGTCCATAATTGAAGTACTCCAGTAATATCTGTTAGCACTATTTACAATAGCCAAGACATGAAAGCAACCTAAATGTCCATTGATAGATGAATGTATAAAAAAAAGTGGTATATATACAATGGAATACTACTCAGTCAGAAAAAAATGAAATAATGCCATTTGTAGCAAAATACAGGGACTTAGAGATTATCATACTAAGTCAAGTAAGTCAGACAGAAAAAGACAAATATCATATGATATCACTTATATGTGGAATCTAAAAAGATGATACAAATGAACTTATTTACAAAACAGAAACACTCACAGACATAGAAAACATACTTATGGTTACCAAAGAGGAAAGGTAGTAGAGAGGGATAAATTAGGAATTTGGGAATAACATATACACACTACTATATATAAAATAGATAAATAACACGGACCTACTCTATAGCACAGGGAACTATACTCAATATTTTGTAATAACCTGTATGGGAAAATCATCTGAAAAAGAAAAAATATATATACCTATATATATATATATGTCTATATATATATATATATATTCAGTTATATATTTATATATAACTGAATCACTTTGCTGTACACCTGAAACTAACAACATTGTAAATCAACTATACTTCAATCAAAAAATTAAAAATAAATAATTAAAAAGAAAAAAAGAAAAAAGTTACAAACATAGTGGATATTAATCTAAGTACAAAATACAAGACCCAACTATATGTTTGTCATGAGAAACCCACTTTAAAAGTAAAGACACAGATAGGTTAAAAGTAAAAGGATGGGGAAAGATACACCATGCTGATAGCAATTAAATGGAAGCTGGGGTAACTATATTAATTCTAAATAAAGATTACTTCAGAGCAAGAAAAATTATAAGAGATAAAGAGAAACATTACTTAATAATATTATCAGTGATAGATGAATTTTCCAGGAAGATGTCACAATGCTGAATGCATATGCTTCTAACAACAGAGCATCAAACTATGCGAGGCAAAACTGATAAAACTACATAAAAAATAGACAAATCCATTATTATAGTTGGAGATTTCAGCATCCCTCTTTTGGTAATTGATAGGTGGATCAGGCAGAATACCAGTGAGCTAGAACAGCACTGTCAATCAACTTGATCTAATTGACATTTATAAAATATTCATCTAAAGAGAGCAGAATACACATTCTTCTCAAGCTCACATAAAACATTCACCAAGATAGACCACATTTTGAGTCATAAAATATACCTTAATAATTTAAAATAATAGAAACCACACAAAAGATGTTTTCAGACCACAATGCAATTAAACTAGAAATTAGTAACATAAACATAGCTGGAAAACATTCAAATATTTATAGATTAAACCACAAACACTTAAATAACACATTAGTCAAAGAAGTCTCAAGAGAAATTTTAAAATATTTTAACTAAATAGAAGTGAAAATACAATTTATAAAAATTTGTGGGATGCAGCAAAAGCAGTGCTAAGAGGGAAATTTATGGCATTAAATATACATATTAGAAAAGAAAAATGATATTAACTCAGTAATCTAAGCTTTCACCTGAGGAAACTAGAGAAAAAAGAGCAATTTAAACCTAAAGGAAGCAGAAGAAAAAAATAATAAAATTTAGAGTAAAACCAATGAAATTGAAAGCAGAAAGCAATAGAGAAAATCAACAAAACCAAAAGCTGGTTCTTGAAAAGGTCAATCTTTCTTATGCTTAATGTTGGGAGCTTTACCTCATTCTCATTTACTATGCGTCCTCTTGGTTTTTCTCTATTGGCAACAGTCTGAAGGCAGGAAAGAGGATTTAATAAGTGGATTTCTACTCTTCTCTTTTTCTGCTCTCCTCCTCATTAAATGCCCCATACCAGTGTTGACTCACTCTTATTGGAATTTTACTCAACCCTGTGCAGGGTTACTGTGAAATTTCATATAGTTCCACCAACTTCTGAAACATTTAAGCCATTGCTTTCATTGCACAATCTGATGAAAGGCTGTTCTTACCCCATCTCGACTTTCTTCCCGGGAAGTGAATTTTGGCCTGTTAGTAAAAGTCCACAGAGTTGAGAGAGGTACCTCCTGCTGCCTCCCAAGATTAGGTCTTATATATGTTATCTTTTATATTCTGACTGTCTTATTTATTGTCAGATATAATTAGTTCTGAGCATTTGTGACTTTTATGCCACTGTTTTCTTCTTAGCATGAAGAAACCAAATGGCCAACACCAAAGATTGCTGCTACCTCTAGGTGGCCCTGGAGGTTGAATGGAGTTGAGGAACTTTTAATTTCATGGATATTTTTTGTCTCATTATCTACATATCTCCAAACTAGAGAAACAATGAAATTTTGTTTTCAAAATGTGGTTGATGTTTCTGATCACTTTTAGTGCTTTTGTGGGTGGTAAAGTTGGGAACTACCTGGTGGGGCACCTCATGAAACTATGTATTCTGTGAAACTTGGCTTCTCTTTCAATGACCACAGAGCCAGCAACCACCAACCTTTCCTCTGTACTGGTGTATTTTTTGTTGTATTTAAAAAACCCATCTAATACACTGATTTTTAGGTCTTGAAAAAAGGGAAATTTTGAGATTTGGCTTCTCTCTGGCATCCTAACTCACTCAGTTGGAACCACATTAACATTTTAAAAGTTCATCCTCTCTTTGTGGATCATATATGGTCTATGGTCATTGTATCACAGAGAGATGGTGGGGGAAGCTCATATTTACTAAATAAGTCATCCATGGTGGGTTCTAATAATTATGGGTACTTTACATCCATTATTTTATTTAAACTTCACACAATCTGTTTGGTGAGTATTCTTACAATTGTCCTTGTTTTAAGGACAAGACCGTAAAGGCTAAAAGAGACTAAGGAAGATGTCAACCTTCTATACAGCCAGTGAACAAGGAATAAAACCCAGGGTTATGTGACTTTATGTAACTACCCTTTCTACCCACTAGGACCTTTTTGCTAACCTAAATGTCATGGGTATCTGACTAAAATGAGGTAATGAAATCATGTTGTATCTATCTGAGCATTGCCGACTCTAACCATGAAGATATATATTTTATCCAGTCTACTCACTAGAGATCATTTCAGGGTCATTTAGCGTCAAAAAAAAGTATCTTTCTGGTAAAATAATCCAAAGTGAAAAGGAGCGAGAAAGGAAATTTCAGTCATACTGTGCATGACAACTGAAGGAATGAGTGATGAAGTGGGCAATCTTTCAGGCAGTTTCTAGCAGCTAGAGCTGACTGCCTTTGACTTCAGTCTACATACTCAGAACAATAGCTATGAATAGAGATGTTTGCAATGCCAAGGAGAACAGTGTTGGTTTCAAGCGTTCCTTCCTTGGTGAATGATGGCAAAGATGGTAGGGGAGGGCAGTTTGCAAAGTATAAAATCTATGTGACCAGCCAAAAGTTTAGCTCACATGAGGTAATTTTTCAGCCTGGCACCACAGGACTGTCATTTTTATTGTTCACAGATCCTGGATCTTCTGCTTCGAAGAAAGGTTAAGCTTTGGCCAAATGGGGTACTATTAGCACAGAGAGTGAAGCTCACTGGCATTAGAGTTTCCATCACTGCTCTTGTCAGCAGAATCACTCTTTTCCATACACACCTTTAAGTTGTCTCTGGGTTTCAGGAGAAAAAGTACTGCATTAATCACCAAGGCAAGTTGGTGACCGTGAGCTCTGGTTGTTCTCCTGATTTGGGTCCTCAGGGTTAAAATGAAGCCAGATACTGTGGAATGAACCCTAATCCCTCAGAGTATGGATAGTTGTTTATGTAGAATTTACTGCTGACTCAACAGATAGGTACCAACATATTCCTTAAGGGGAGAAGGTGGACAAAAGGAAAAGTTGACTTAAGCACTTATGAAGAACTTCAAAGCCTTTCTCTATTTATACAAGAATATGTAGAAAACCAATATAAGTACAACATATTTCTCCAACAAATATTATGAAGGGTTTCCATAATTTTAATTCCATTGTAAGAATGCATATTGAAATATAAGGTGCTTCTCTCTGGGTTGTGAGATTATGGGCAATTCTACTTTCCCTTTGCATAAGTATCTTCCAAATTTTCTGCAATAATATTACTTACAGAAGGGTGAAATAGGAGGAAGGTAATGGGAGGAGAATCAGGTAACTTCACACCTCAGTGCCCAAAACTCCCCAATTCTAACTTAATGGCTAAAGCTGGACATCCATTATTGTATTTTTCCAACGACCTTTTGGTTGACAAGACTGAAAATTAAAAAAATATATATACATACATATATACATACATGATAATGGGAATTTGCTCTTCAGTTTTGATAACAAGAAGAAAAACAAGATGTTAAGCAAATGGAAGAGCCTAAATATTCAATACCAGGGAAGAGTGGAAAAAACAAGCCCAGAGAAGTAATAGAGGAAATAGTGTTTAACTCACCAGTAGCTATTCCAGCCTATACGTCTAAACCAATTATGGCATTTCTACCCCCTTGTCTGTAACTGGCTCAGGAATGGGTCTCCAGTCCAATTCTGACATAAGAGACTAGACTCTACCAGCCTAGCTTGAGGCTAACTCCCAGGCTGGCAGAGCAGAGACCTTTAAAGAGTGATGCTATCAGACAAGCTCCGATCAACCATCTGCCTTCCTGTTATGTGTAATAATGCCTGTCATCATTGTCTTCGCACATTTAAGGTGTGCTTTCTGTTACCTCCTGTCCAAAGTGTCTTATCAACATGAATGCAAAGCAAACTTTCTTCATAATTTTACTTATGGTGTGGGCTTACTTTGCCACCCTATCATACTAGCACTTTTTCCCTTTTGTGAAAATTGGGGTATTGGTTCCTATATCTTGATAATTTGTCCCCACTTATGTTTTTATATTTGTTAATCTTCTTCAAGATAAAGTTCCACTTCTAGATTTTCTTATGTCTGTGTGCTGTACATTGTAAAAACATAACAATGTGATTTAGGTCTTTAGTTAAAGGATTATGTACATAAACCACATAATAGCACGTTAACTTATTTTAGCCATTTGAGTACACTGAAAGGGAATTTTCATCTATTTTAAGACTCATGTGCCAATCTTGCTTTAGAAAAAAAATACTGGCATGCAATCTAGCAATAAGGGTACACACACACACATGCATACACACACAGATAATGCTTTTTCACTGTTTCCTTGCCAATTTTAAAATTTTATTTAATGAAATACAGAAAAGTACAGAGAAAAGTGTAAAATCTACTTGTGTGCTCAGATGAACAAATATTAACATTTTGCCCGTTTTAAGTGTTTTGTGTTAAACGTAGTGTTTCACTTTTTTTTTTTTTTTTTACATTAAAGAAATAGAGGATTAAGTTTAAAGTTGAAGTTTATTCCTCCCTGGACCCATTTCTCTGTTTTCCTTCCCAAAATTAGTTGTAACAAAGTACATATAGCATCACTTGATTTCTCTTTTTCTTATTGATACATGAAAGTTTTTTAATGTGAATACTAATCTTTAATCTGCTGTATGTGTTGTACATATATTCTTCCAGCTGGTAATTGTCTTTGAAGTTTGATTATAGTGCCTTTCTTTCCTTCTTTCTCCATTTCTGTCTTTCTTCCTTCCTTCCTCCCTTTCTTTCTTCCTTCTTTCCTTCCTCCCTCCCTCCCGCTCTTTCACTCTTTCTCCACAAGGGCACCTTTCATTTGATTTATTAAACATATTTATCTTTTATTTTATTTTTTTAACATCTTTATTGGAGTATAATTTCTTTACAATGTTGTGAGTTTCTGCTGTATCACAAAGTGAAGCAGCTATACGTATACATATATCCCCATATCCCCTCTCTCTTGCGTCTCCCTCCCACCCTCCCTATCCCACCCCTCTAGGTGGTCACAAAGCACTGAGCTGATCTCCTTGTGCTATGTGGCCAATACATGTGCCAACAGCAAGAACGGGCATTGCCAACAAGTCCTTCTGCCAAGGTTTCCCCTTGACCCATCTGACATTGATATTGGCTGCTCCAGACTGGGTTAGTTTAAGGCTCCTCTGGCAAAGGGATTTCCTTTCTATTCTGACTAGTTCACACTCTCCTTTTTCTGGACCAATGAATCTCCCTCCTGCCTTCTCTGCAGGGACTCCCAGCAGGTCATATGATGAAGGCGACCCTAGTCCTTGTTTGCACAGGATATAGGACCAGGACAGTCTCAGGCAAAGCAAAATGTTTTGGGACCCTACTTAGGGCCAAGAATATTGGTGCAAAAAGGAAGAAGGCCTTTTTTACCTTCAACAGGTAAAGCCAGTTGGTAGCCAGGCATCTCTCCTTTCATGTCCTACACCCAACTATTTAAGCACCTGTTGCTGCTTAGGAAGGCAAGTCTCAGCCTTGACTGCAAAAATAATCACCTGAAAAACTTTTAAAACTCCTGCTACATAAGCCACACCATAGAACAATTAAATCAGAATCTTTTGGATTAGAACCAGGTATGCCATATATTTTTTAAGCATCCTATATGATTCCAGTATATAGCCAAGGAGAAAACCACTGGCTTAGAGCAATAGCAGTGATTACTACGATATTACAGTAATGTAACCATCACCTTGATTTAATTCTAATTTGGTGAGACTGTAGTGCTTTTAACCTTGATACTTTAACACATATACCTCCATATAAGGGTCATCAGTATTTGGGTTTGTCAGGATTTTGGAAATGAGGGCCATTAATCAAGAGTTAAAACTAAATTAAAATTAGATGTAGAAACACTTTCTTTCCAGCGTCATATGCCTCTGGCTTTTGTCTGCATAGATTTCTTTTTGGCAGGTTAGAACTGATGGGACTGGGCTGTCTCGATTGCAGGAGTTTCATCCCATGAAGAGGATCTCAGATCTGAAATCAACCAGTAACACTTAAAACTAATGGTTCACTGCTGTTAGCAGCTGGTAGACCTCTCTGAAGTCGGTATGAGCGATCTAAAATCATTCCCATCAATAATCTTCCCTGCGGTGTGCCTCAAGTTGTCCCTGGGAATGCTGTCACCATTTGGAAGGATTACCCAACCATCTGAATGGTTAGCATGCATGGGCCTGCTTGCTAACATATGAAAGGAATCAAAAAAAAATTTAGTTTGAAGCTGAAGTGCAGATTCACACAAAAATGTTAGTTCTCAGAGCATCTATGAAAGGCATTAAGTAGGCATTGGACTTAGGCCCACTGAATATTTCTAGGACCTTCTGTAAGGTCACCTTTATAAGCATTTTGCTTTTAATTATCTAATGATAACCTAAAACAAATAAAAAAGAAGCAATCTCAGCCCCCTATAACCACAAATATATTGAGTCTGATTTGAAGTGTATTTAAAAATCTTTTTCCTAAGGCTGTTCTTTCACCAATGGGTCTCAAGTGGAAAAACAGCACAGTTATGCTGTCTCCTATGAAGAGGAAAAACATGACTATTTTGTAATGAGAATGATACTTTGAAAACACTCAACTGCTCCATTTACTCCTGGGACATCTCTAGTTCCTGGTTGTCTCTTGGTTTTCTGTGAACAACTAGTCTGGAGTACGCAGATTATATGCCTATGAAGGAGAGCCCACGAGGCTTCCTGTCCTAAGGAACATGGCATTTCAGAGCATTTCTGAATACACTAGACAAAATAAGTAGAAAATCTGCCCCTGCTGATCACTGAATATGTAAAAAGTAAGGGAGACAGATGTGAGGTGAATCAAGAGGTCCTGTGTCCTTACGCCCCTCCGGCCAGAATCCTGGATGGGGTGGGACGCTAGTTAGGGTCTGAGTCAAGTCATAGTACTTCCTTTCAGAGTCACATGGTCAGTGTCAAGGGCCTAATTAGCCCTGAGAATTGTGGATGATAGAGAGTGGGAGAGCTCCAAGGGACTATTAAAGTCTTGGCCTATGTACTTTTTGGCTTATAGAAGTGGCTATTTCTTATAATAGAAGCCACATTGCTGATTATAAAGGTTCATCAGAGCTATATCCTGTATGAGTCTCCATAGCCATTAGGGTGTATTAAATCCAGAGTATGTAGGGCAGGGCCAACATCATGTAATATAATATAATACAGGCAGTCCTGGCCCCTGTTCCATATGGGATGTTCACAGGACACCCAGATCAGGCATACAAAGGACAACACATTGGAGACTAGCAGACCCAGAGGACAGCACTGGAGCCCAAGCACAAAGAGCTGGACATCTTTGCCGTCACTCCTATGAGGTGGAGTGCACCCAGGCTTCCATGGATCCTGGGGTCAGCTTTGGTAGAACAGTGGAAAGGGGAGGGAATTTAAAAGGCTAATTATCTAAAAGGAGACTGGGTTATCTGAACGGAACTGTTCAAACTGGAGGAGATTGAGATATATTCATGGTCAAGTTAGTACCTCTGACCACTGTGACTACTCCCTGCCCCAAGCTCACCCCAACTAGGATTCAGTGAGGTATGAGAAAGGTGAGATCAGTTATAAGAAATAAAATGTACACCTTTAACAGAAGCAGCAGAGAATGACTTCTCCATCTCTCACTATGTGACTTTGGGCAAGTCATCCATGTACTTATTCACAAATGCCCTGTTCCAGGTATGGTGCTGGGCACTAAGAATACAGTGAAGAAAGACAGTGTCTTCAGATAGGTCAACCACTGTCTCTGCTTCCCACAATCTCCTTTTTTCTTCCTATACCTAGGGCCTGCAGTCAATAAATATTACTTTTCTTACCGTCTCTCTGCCTCAAAACAGTTTTTTTTTAAAAAACTTTGAAAGAGATAGAGCAAAACTTACCTCATTGTCATTGTTAAGAATTAAAAGAAAGGATGGCCACAAATATAGGTAAGATTATGGATGGTTTTGGTGAGTCTAATTTTTCATCCAGAAAAAAAAAATCAATGAACTCGTTTTAAAAATAAACTGCCCCCAAATATGTAGCCCACATATCAGGATTTCCACTCCCCATGGGCACTCTTCCTGTCCCACATGTGGGATTGGGAGGGTCTCGTTTCTTCTTCTTGCGCTGCTGGCCGCACTGGCTCCACATCGTGGGCTTCTGTACCTTCCCCTTCATCTTCCCAAGAACCATCATTCATCTCTCCTTGCACAGTACTTGGATCCTTGGTCATTGTTCCTTGGATGTTTTCTCCCAGATGCCACTAAGCCAAAACTGTATGCAGCTTACACAATTTATTGTAAGCCTGGGACTAACTAGAAAGATGGAGCAGAGAGGACATTTAAGCATTTTATTGGAAGCCTGTTTCCATTCACCCCCCTCAAATATTAGCATTGCATCTCCATGTTGAAATTTATCCTTACTCACTCTCTATCAGAGAGCCATACACTTCAAATTTTAACTCTATGATTTCTCACCCTCTTTAGAAAAGTACCAGCGCCTATCCAGGGAGATTTTTTTCCTAGTATCCACTTTACTCTTCCAATCAAGGAAATTCCCTAAAATACATTTCCCCAATTGCCAATTATTCAGCTTGTTTTAATAAAATGTGCAGAGGGTTGGTCATGATCAATGCATTAGCACTCCAAGTCCAGCTGCACTTCCCAGGAAAATGTCCATGATCTAGAGTTATGTTTCTCTCTACTCCTGTAACAAGGACTTACATCCCCTTCATGCCTTTCTCAGGAACTCCTTCAATCTTCTCTCTTTAATTTCTGGAAACAATGGACACACACAATGCTATGTGCATGCATAGGTTCCTCTCACTAATTTTTGGAAATGACACACACACACACATGCACATACACACAACTATGCATACCTACACAAGAATACAGATACATTTTAAGGACATACACCTTCCATGGGCAAACAATGATCCCTATAGAATAATTCAATTTCCAGTTAGGGTGTAAAGAATGCAAAAGACTTTTACTTCCAAGGAAGCACCAAGTAACAGGATGAGAAAAATGATCCGTTTTCTATAGAAGAATCAAAGAATGAGGATTAAAGGAAGTCTTGACGATTCCAGAGGACAAGCCTTTCTTAGGCAAGAGAGACATAAGGCAGTTTCCATCCCTGGGGGTGATAGTCTGATATGCCCTAGCCAAAAACTAAAAACAAGCCAAATGCCTATTAGAGGAGAATGTGTAAATACATCGTAACATAATTATACAATGGAATATTATTCAGTATCAAAAAATGAAGTACTGATGCCTGTGAAAATATGGATGAATGTCAGATCCATTATGTTGAGTGAGAGAAGCCAAACACAAGAGGGCATTGTGTATAATTCCACTTTTATGAAATGCAGAAACAGATGAAACTCCTTTATATTGATAGAAATCAGAAGAGTAGTTTCCTGTGTTTCATGGGGATAAGCTAGAAGGAGACCTGAGGAACTTTATGGGTAGACAGAATTTTTTAATATTACATTTGAGGTATCAGTGTTTAATTTATCAAAATTTATCAAATTGTACTTAAGGTCCGTGCATGTCACGCTATATCAGTTTTGCTTCAGTTAAAACAAATACACAGAAATATATCAAACTGCATGCTTAGTATTTGTATGTTTCACTGTAAGTAAATTATACCTCAATTTAAAAAAGATATTTGAAAATCCATAACTCTTCCCTAGATTTATAATATTTTCTAAATTAATTAAAGGAACATATTCCTCATGATACCTTAGGTAGTGTTGTGAAAGACCTGTTATAAATACTTATCAGGTATACCAAAACACACACATGCACACACACACACACACACACACACAGCCTTTCTGGTCTGACATCCATCATGACATTTCTGACTCCATACCCCACCTTGAGTGGACAAGTGTGGTGAGGCCAGCGATTCCACTTTTAGAACCACAGATACAGGAAAGGCTGAAATGAAGACTGCTCACTTACTGCAGGCACTTCCCTAGGTATCCATGATGACAACCAAGATTTAAAGGGTAGAAGATTTTCATTAAGTTTAAAATTTAGCTGAGTTGATGTCACCACACCCCAGTTTCCTGATTAAAGAGGCAAGTCATTGCAATCTCAGATAAACCAATGGCTCAGAGACACCCACTTGCTCTGTAAAAACTCCAAAACTGACACACATGATAAAACAGGGTATAGCCATAAAAGTTGAATGTTTCCTGATAAGTACAACTGGATGCTCTGATTCTTCTCTGCTCTGTGTTTTCTGGAGGTAAGACCTAGGAACACCAAACAGAAAGGGCCAGGAATAATTCTTCAACAGGCTTGTATGCTTGTCTGAACAGTCAGGCTAGACTTGCTACATTTGACAGATACACTATTTCCTCTGTGAGAAGTGGCCCATAAATGTAATAAATCTTCTCTTAATCCAGTGACAAGGGGTTGAGTATGAACTTTGGGTTTCAGTCTCTCAAACAAAAGAAAAGTTCATGGAATTCCATATGGCCTGAAGGGAAAAGAATAGCAGTCAGGCAGGAGGTGATGAGACATTGACTGGGAATGTTTTTTCTCACTTGTCTGAGAGATTTTCCAGAAGTAACCCTTTCTCCAATGCTCTGAACATCCAATGCACAAATATGAGCTAGAAATGCCCCAGTCTTCGTGCTCAGCTTGAGGCTGATGCCAATACACAGAGAAAGGCATAGCCAAGAGAAGCACAGAGAAATAGGACCAGATGGTTAGATTAAGTCCTCCCTAGAGCCTACTCTTCTGTATCTCTAATCATGTGAGCCAAGAAGGTCCCTTATTTTTTATACAATTCTGACTTGGGCTTTTGCTTACTAGGGGCCAAAGAACCCTACTTGATATCCTGCTGAATATATTTGTTGAAATCATGTATGGCATTTTCCTGAAAAGTCACAGCTACTTTTTGGGAAAGGTTGATCATAATTGTCATATAATGCTATAGATATGCTCTCTTATGTATTGTCTGCAGAACGGTATTTTTTTTTTTTTTTACAGTAGATCCTTGTTGGTTATCTATTTTAAATATAGTAATGTGTACATGTCAATCCCAAACTCCCAATCTATCCCTATCCCCTTCCTTCCCCCCTGGTAACCATAACAGAACGGTATTTTTAAACCAATATATTTAAACAACAATAACCTTATGTTCAGAGGAAGCACAAGAAAGAATGTGAGGATTAATTCCTAAGCATCTTATATAAGAACTTTGCTAATGAGTTTTCCACAATTACCGAAAACTATATTAGCGACATCTAATCTTTAATTATGGTTCCTGGAAAACGCTTGCAGGTTATATCAACTGGTCATTCACTGACTGTAATCATATGGTCTCTTTGTGAGAAGAGTTGTTCTTGAAGATCCTGCAAGAATGAAGATGGCAGAGGGGATCAGGAAAACCCATCACCTTGGTGCATATGGAAGCTATCCGAGGCACCCCAACTGCAGTGTCTGTTTTTCACAGCATGAGTTCACTTCCCTTAATCATACTTTATGCTCTCCAAAAATAATGTGGAGGAAGCATACGTTATGTACTTAAAGATATACCATCTGTTTTCCTTCTCTGCCAAGAGAGGAATTCCTTATTAAAATGAAAGCCTTGGGTCATCATAGGAATCAGAAAGCTAAGATAAATGTCTTTTCTTTTTTTCCTCCCAAAGCACATGTACAAAACGTTTCCCATGGCCACTCAATGGAACAGGTGGATACACTTAACTTTCACACGCAGGCTATTAACTGAATGTAAACCCGCAGCCTGAGATTCTTTAACATAAAGGTAGTATTGGTGATAGAAGTGTGAGAAATAATTTTGAAGTTGAATTTTTTTTTGAAAAAACCTTTCCTAAATTAATTTCAGCAAAGATTTCAATGATACCCAGGAATGCTGTGAAAATCTATCAATGTCCAATCCCATCAGATTAAACCTCAAATAGAGGATATGTAATGAAAATAATTGGTTTTATAGGATTTCCAGACCAGGAATGCTAATTCTGGGAGACTTCGTTGGTCTTCAAATTGTTGAGTTTTCACCCATCCTGAAAATGACTCTTTTAACTAAGACTTCTGAGAACAAATTCTGGTTTATTACACCTAACATGCCTCTCGACTAGAACATCTTGTCTTTTTCTCTGAAAATAAAATGATCCCTGGTAGTCAGTGCTGTGCTCTGAGCCATACCTACCGAATTCGAACCTGAGTTTTAACAAGATTTGGGGCTCTGCAAGTGCACCTGAAGGTCTGAGAAGCGCTGGTCCAGGCTAAGTGGATCCAGACTGTGGGCATCTCAGGACCTCGGCAGTAACAATTCCGTGCAAAGGAGCAACTGTGGCCATGTGAATTGCTTGGAACTCAGCAAAAGCTGCATTCTTAAATTGAGACCCTTAAAATTAAAAAAAAATTTACCTTTACTTCACCTGTGTTAAGACCAGTATTCAGTTGGAGGCTCACAGTCTCAGAGATATTTCATGTCTAGAGAAACAGACATCTTTTTCCCATTGTGCTCTTGGCTGGGGAGTGACTACTCTGCCTTATGTTGTGTGAAGGTCTAGCGTGGATGGCTGGGACTGAGATCATAGGTCCATGCGCCCATCTGGACAGTAGGTGAGAGCCCTTCTTGCTCTGAAATGAATAAGGAGGGAACGCCCTGTATGATCTCTTGGGGGAAAGACCAGTGAGGGTAGGGAAACAACATGCTTAGGCTGAAACATTTCCCCTTTTCAAACTATGGGCTCAGCTCCTTTAGAGAATCTTCTCCAGCATAAACAGCCCTGTTAAGAAACATGAATTTCCAAGGTAAACAACACCTATTCTGCCCCTTTCACCCTTCAAAACCTATTCTATGAGAGAAATCAAAATTGTCTCTTCTGTACCTACCATTTCCTAAGCCATCTCCCCAAACCCCAGCACTCAACAATCTTTAGTAGGTCTCTAACGCTTTCAAAAAATACTCTTTGCTCATCTGTAGAATATCACCTGCCAAAATGGTATTATTTCTTTGGGTGTGTAAGAATGAATGGTTTTGAGCTATGGATATGAACATAACATTGATACAAAATATGAGGAAATTTCTATATTCCAAAAGAGAAGATCAATCCATCCCTGAAATATACACAGCAGAGTCTGAATCTTAGTTGCTCCTGAGTATCTAGCTGTACACATATTTGTGACAAATACTCTGTTAGCAGTGCCACATGGAATGAAGTAGCAAAATGTCCTTAAATCTACTATACATAGATGCCCCATCACCCACAAGAGGAATATGTCTTTATGCTATTATGTCAGAACCTTTGTAATTAGAATATTTTGGGTTCTGAACATGTTAAGACATTCCTTTCTTTTCCCTCCATGCTTATAATATATACCAGTTAGTAACTGGGTGAATTAAATGAGATAACAGGTACCATACTCCCAGCATAAATCCTGGTACAAAGCTGGAGATCAATAAATGTTGCCCTGCCTCTCTTCTTTCTCAAACATAGAGGATCAAGAAGCATTTCATGGAGGAAAGGGCCTTTTAGTGAGAACTTGAAAGAAAGAAGGGTATACATAGTTGGAGAAGTTGAGGATGGAGGGGATTCCTTGCTGAGACAGGAATAAGCAAATTCAAATATTATGGAAGTAAGCAGAGACCAGCAGGAAGTATCATGTAACAAAGTGCGTTGAGACATATAGTGAGCAATTACTCTGGTAAAACAGGCTGGAGGGAATTGGTGAAGAAAATGTCTCTTTCAATAAAACAATCTTGAATCAAACTATATATTATGATGTATAATTTTTACATTCTGACAATATTTTATGCTCTGAAAATTCATATTCAGGGATTTCGATTTGCCTAAGAAAATGGAGAACCGTTATTTAGGGTTGAGCAGGTCTATTCTGTAACAAGGGACTGCTTTTTGGGTCACCCTCCCGTGAGTTTAGGAGCTGAAAAACCCAACAGTGATTGTTATCTCACCTCAAGGCTGTTCTTTTCCACAAAGCTTGCTTACTCTTAGGGATATTTGATTAAATAATATGAAACGGAACAAGTACTGGACAAGCACAGACCAGGACCTAGCATATACAAAGTGTTTAGTAATTTATATTCTTTGACATAAACTTGATTTTAGTCCTGATCTAGCAGTCCTGGGCCATCCTTATAGCTAATTGCCTGAATGCCTTTGGGCAAGTCTTGTAATAAATCTCTAAGTCTCAACTTCTCATTTGAAAAAAGGGATTATAATCTCTCCTTCATAAGGATGATGAAAGAATATTAGATGGAATATATGAAAGAGCCAATCCCTATCCCTGTCCGTAGAGGGTGGGCAGACAATAAAAGCTGACTGGTTCATGATCCCAAGGTGAAGCAAAGCTGTGAGTTGGAGCTCCTTTCCGACCCACTACATCAAATCACAAACAGATGAATTTTAAGGATCTTTAAGGATTCTGTCAAGATAAAAATTTTTTTTTAATCGTTTTCTCTCTTTTTGATCTGAACATTGGTAATGAGTCTCTTTTGTAAGTCCACTCTTTCTGACCTAGCTCAGAGAAAGGACAAATGATGAAATAAGGAATCTATGCAAACATCCCCTCATTCTATTGGGAAGATCTGTACTTTTAGCCTCTATTTTCTCATCTGTAAAGTGGGAAGTACAATTAAGTGGGTGCTCAACCACCCTTCCAGTTCTAATTCTCTGAACCACATTTTATGGTAGACGAGATATCTACATATGTGATACCTTGTGCATATTTATATAGTTACTGTATTGTCAAAAATATATTTTCATTTAGCTTTATACTTTTCACCTTATTTATTGCTCCTAAAATCCTCGTAGGGAGGTATTTGCAATCTCCACTTGTTTTAGATAAAGAAACTGAGACACAGAGAGGTTAAGTAGCTTGCCTAAGGTCACATGTGAAATGAGAAACAGAGCAAGAACACGGATGTAGATAATCTGACCAAACTTCTTTCTTCTCTTCTCTACTAGGTGTCCCTGGAACTCAACATTCTGGGACCATTTGCTCAAGAACATTTTGCAGTTTTAAGAAGTTGCTGTGAATGAAGTGTTCTCAGGTCTAGTATTTTGTTTGTTTTTAAAATTTTTATATATCTCTTCTTTCCTGTCAGTGTGACAACTATCATTTCTCTTTGCTATCAGTATGCCCACCTCTGACAGTCACCTCTCTCTTATCTTCTTTTTAAACTACCGTGGCTTTAAAAACTGCCAAACAGAAGTTGTCAGAAGTGCATGAAGAATGATGGGTCTGGGAGGCAGGGCCTGGGATTTCTCCTGCAGTAAAGTGCGCAGACTTGGACTTCCTCAGACCTTCACTGAGAAGACTCAGAAGTCCATTTTCATTCCTTGATGCTCAGAATAAACTAGATTCATGGATGGGGAATTCTTGGTAGATGAGGTTTCGTTGTAAAATGATTGGTCTTGTGGTTGTTTGTTTTGTTTATTTTGATACTGCTTTTCCTCCTTTGGAAACACTAGGCTGTAAGCTCATTCAGAATGTGCCTGTCAGTCACCTCTTTCTCTCTCCTGCCTGGCACAGAGACAGCAGATGTTTATTCATTCACCCGTTCATTCAACATACATATTTTAAGAGTCTGTTACATGCCAGGCACTATGCAAGATATTGAAGATGCCTGGATTGAGACTTGAGATACTGACCTCAAACTGATGACAATTTAGTAGAGCCGTGGAAAGAAAAATAGGCACAAAAAAGAAATGGGCTCTGTGCACAGTCAAGATACATCTTGAAGACATTAGGAAGGCTGCTAATATCTCATCAAAAGAGTCTTGCATCTTGAGTCTTGTATTGAAACAGGTGTTGATCAGGAACACAATGTAAAAGAAAATGTTTCAGGCAGAGCAAGCATCACATGGACAAATGGGAGCCCTCAAGGAATGAAGCTTGTATGATCTGGAACCACAATTAAGTTGTTATTACTAGAGTGTAAACCAGCAGTGTGCTGACAAACAGTCTTTCTGAAAGAAAAAGCCTTGATTTGCAGTGATTGCTGCTATCCAAGGGGCAACTCTTCCCACCATGGTCAATTTCATGCTACCTATGGTTTGACAACTAACCACCTTGCAAAATTCCTGCGTACTTAATAATTACCTCTTGAGTTGGGTTCCAATGGTGGGCTCACCATTGAAAAAAACAAAAAAATCCTTGTCTCCAAAGAGAGTAAAACAAAGTTGTCCCATACTATCCTATATTCTGTGGGAAGTCCAATGATCTACCCTGGTTTATAACCCCCTCAGGGCCTTAGCCTTTGACATTGCTCCACAAGGACATACAAGGAATTCCGCCCTCTTCCTTTTTTTCCCTCCCAAAACAATACACTCACAGCATTTATAAATATAGGGTTTGTATTGAAGATTTGGAGTTCACTTGCAGGAAGGCAAATAACCTAGAACTGGGTATATTTGACGTTGTTCTTTACAAGTCCATCAGCCACCCTGACTAATGAACGTGCTGGGCACGTTTCTCTGTGACCTCCAGGCACCTTGCCCATCTCTCAGCTCTCTCTCCACAGGACTGAGTGGGTTCCCTTCTTTCAGATTCCAGTAGCAAGTCCATCTCCCCCACTTTATCAAATAGAGCATTTTACCTCCCTACCTGCCCTGCCCTGATGGCCTACCGTGCGTCCTCAGAGGCACAATCATAAATTTTGCTGAACAAGGGATTCTTCTGTTGCCTCCCACCAGCTAGCAATACAGAAGCAAGGATTTTGAATGCAATCTTCCCTTTCTCATGCCTTCTCCGGTCTCTGTACCTGGAAGGGTGATTTTTTTTTAAAAAAAGAAGGGTTTCCCACTGATAAAAATGATCTCATACTTCACCCATTAAGTCCATCATGTTTATAAGCAATACATTCTCATCCACTGTTAACATCACTTGACCCTGCTGAAAGTACAAGGCAGTGAGTACCAAATGAAAAAGTGAATGGGTATGTAAGAATACCGTAGACTTGAGTAAATATTTGCTAGATGTACTACCTGTTGCTGGGCTCCTAGAGAGGGTCTTAATAAAAAAAAAAGGTAACTATGAACTTAGCCAGTGCCTGTCCCATTAACAACAAAAAAGGGTTTTTATTTCATTTTGTTCTGGACACTTCCTGCAGACATGATAAGAGAAAACACTGATTTAAAGGGGCATTTCCATTTTACTTACAAAGAGATGGGGCTCAATTAGAGGAAAAGAGGGTTTTTTAGCAGGAAGAACTTCATTTAAAAACCCCAAAGCAGTGCTCAATGAGATGCTTGCATGGACGTACACAATAAACCGTTGCTTTGGGGCTAAGAGGTTGGTTTCTCCATGAACTTTCCACACTTAGCAAACCCAAAGAGTAAAATGAATTCCAAACAAAAGTAAAGGCATGCTTGGAAAGCTCTGTGCTGTACCTTAGTTCCTGGTGACATTTACGGAGCTATCTGGGGAAAGGGAGAAGCTTGGCGATTGGGCTGGAGGTGCTCTGGGTCCTCCCACTTGGGCTGTGTCTGGTGCTTGCACACACACGGGTGGCCTCGTGCACACACGTTTCTTCCACAGGCGCACAAGTTTACAGAGCGCATTGTGAAATAAGGCGCTTTGCTTGGCTGCTGGAGCCCTGAAGCCGAGCCAGGACACAGCGCAGTTCAGATGGCTTTTCCTCCGGCTGGAGAAGCAATCTCTTCTAAATCAAATGCCAGGTGTGAAACAGGTTTTCTTCTTTATGCTCCTCGACTGTGAATAAACAGAAATTCCAGTGCAAGTGCAAGATAATCTGCACATAATTCATCCCGGGGCTCCGTTTTCCAGATGTTCAGCCACTACCGGATTCCTGTGTCTGCGAGGCTTTGTTTCTTGGAGACGCAAGAGTCCGTGAAGCTGGATCCCACTCCGGATCTGAATGCCGGCACCCCAGCCAGGCCGCCTCACCTTCGCCCCAGCTCCCCGGTGTGCTGCTGTCTGAGAGCCTCTGCTCTTTGGCCACATGGACTTTACATGCCTCACTTTTTATGCTTCAAAACTCAAATTGAATTTACCTTTATAAAGGAAACGTTTCTTATTTAACGTGGAGGATTTGTAGTTCCCTCTTGTTCACCCGTGAAAGATCTCTTTTAATATTGAGAAGCAGCTTCTGAAGTTTTTAAGATAATGCTTTATTTTTTATCGTGATAGAAAGGAGCTAAAGAACTGGCTTTTCCCCACCCGCATTTTTGGGCCTCCTATGAGTCAGGCACAGCTCAGCGCTTCACATATCATTTACTGGAGCCTTTCTGGATGACCAACGTCAAACGCTTCCTCAATGTTGCTCAGCATGCTGTCCACGTTTCTAGTGAATGACTTGGGATAGGATCACAGAATTTGCTGAAGACTATGTGGGTCTATTCTGCTGCCCCAGTGCTCCCTAGCTGTGTGACCTCAGGAAGCTAAGCTAACTTACCCGTGCTTCTTTTTCCTCACCTGTAACATGAGAGTTGCAAGGGTTGTTATGAGGGTCAAAAGAATATCTATAAAGTGCTTAAAGCAGTGCCTGGCAATAGTAAATAATTCATAAATATTCTCTATTGCTGATTTATCCTATTTAGTCAGCACTGAAAGTTGTTATTTGTATCCTTGTTTTCAGCTATAAAAACACTGAGTCTTGGATTGATCTCATGTCTTAAACTAGGAGTCCAGCTAAATTCATAGGCACTATGTCTGAATTCAAATCCTGTGAACTTCGTGCTACTCTACATCACCGTTCTCTCTGACTTTACCTTCCGTAAATGAACCTTGGAAATTCTGTATTATTTCTAGGTTGGCAAGGAAATCAACAACAAAATAAACTGTATTCAGAATATAATTTTCATCACTGCAACATCTGTCTCATTGGATTGGGTGTGTAGTTATTCTTCTAGCATCTGGGCAATTTAAATAATATTTTGTTTGTTTGTATCAAACATTTTCATGCTTTTCCAAAGCAAGGTCAATCCTGGTAAAATTAAACTGTTTGCCTGGCCAAATTTTCATTATTTCACATGGATATCTCCAGTGTCATTTCAAAGGGACACTAGCCTAGTACAATTATTCAGTTCATCCTTCCTGGCAATAATCACAGATATCAATTTGGCATTACTCTATTGATGACCACTTCTAATCTTTAACTTCTCTCCCCCTGGTGACCTTTGTATTCCATGATTCTACGCCATTTGTTTCAGATTTACTCTTTGACTTTCTAGCAACTGGTGCATGAAATGATTCTGTGTACAGAAAGTCTGCTGGAAACCCATGGGGTCACCTACCATCACTCCCCCCAGACTGGTTTCACTTTCAATTGATGAGCTGGAGCTTCATATGAATCAACACTGCCCAGGCTATATATTGCTATACAAATATAATGTATCAGAAACACTTAACTTTATACAAAAGAAAATTGTTCACATGAGTCTCTGAATGAAAATTCACAACATTTTTACGGTGTTTAGTTTATTCCCATTCTGTTAATTAGAAAACTGGGATCCAGAGACACTTGGTGCACTGGCAATTACCCACAGCTATACCGTGTGGCAGAGGGGGCCTGAATCTGTCTCCAGTTCCACGTTCTCCCTTCATGAGAGTATTACTCATTAAGGTGGTGGGTTTAACATGGGCTTCATCATTTTAAAACATGACCAAATGTTTGTTTTCATGAATAAAGAAAGTAAGAATTCCAAAACCTGTAGGAAAGGGAGGAAGGGAGTCTCTGCTTTCTTCTATTTCACAGATAGATGGTGAGAAAGACTGCTTTCTACTACAGAAAATAAAGAGGGGTGGAGCCTTCATCCCTCATACATCTTGTAATACAGTGTTATGTTTACAAGCGAACAGTGCCTCAATAAAATCAAAGAAGAGGAATCTCCCGCATAACACAGGGAGGTCCCTTGACCTCTGGGAATGCAGGAAGGCAGAAAGAGCCTACAAGTTGGAGCCAGATGAACTTCCTTCCTTATGTTGTTGCTGTAAGTCAATGAACTCCTCTGATTTCGTGTATAAAATGTGAGTAATACTACTTAACTCTACGAACTGATAGATGAATTAAATGAAATAATATGTAAAGTATCTGGCATAAAGTAGCCGCTCAATATTTTTTAATTTCTTGTACCTGTGACTTGCCTAGAGTCCTGAAGATGCTGTCTGCAGTGTAATCAGTTTGGTCTTCTGACCCAAGGCACTGGAACACCATCTTGCCATCAACCATTACTATTTGTCAAAACTATTGATTTGCCTGCACAGAAGACTTTTCCAGCCACTATGGAGAACAGTATGGAGGTTCCTTCAAAAACTAAAAATAGAATTACCATATGACCCAGCAATCCCACTACTGGACTTATACCCAGAGGAAACCATAATTCAAAAAGACACATGCATGCCAGTGTTGATTGCAGCACTATTTGCAATAGCCAGGTCTTGGAAGCAACCTAAATGCCCATCGGCAGATGAATGGATAAAGAAGATGTGGTACATATATACAATGGAATATTACTCATCCATAAAACGGAACAAAACTGAGTATTTTGTAGAGATGTGGATGGACCTAGAGACTGTCATACAGAGTTAAGTCAGAAACAGGAAAACAAATATAGTATATAAATGCACATATGTGGACTCTAGAAAAATGGTACAGATGAATGAGTTTGCAAGGCAGAAATAGAGACATAGACGTAGAGAACAAACGTATGAACACCAAGGGGGGAAGGGACGTGGGATGAATAGGGAGATTGGGTTTGACATATATATATATACTAATATGTATAAAATAGACAACTAATGAGAACCTGCTATATAGCACAGGGAATTCCACTTCACTGTACAGTAGAAACTAACACAATATTGTAAAACAACTCTACCCCAATAAAAAAAATAATTAAAAAAAGAAGACTTTTCCGGGAAATGCTCTTTTTCCCACTCTAACCTTGTGATTTGAGTGGGATAGTCTGTTGATTGGGCCAAGGATGCAAAGTTACTCAAAACAGAGTACTTCTCTGTGAGTTTGAACTTGGGATCAGAAGGTGCAAATCTCAGACTACTGCTGGTGGTGAGGCTGGCAGACAGAAAGGGACAGAACTGATGTCACTGGTACCATATTCTCCCCCATGTAGAAAAAGTGGGACTGAGAGTAGAAGCAAAGACAAGCCTGGGAGAGAATCCCTGAGACCAGCTGCCCCCTGCCTTTTCTTGCTTTCTGAAAACTTCCAGTACCTCATAGTCCCTCCTCCTCTCCCAAATACTTGCATAACCTAATTCAAATTTGGTTTCTTTAACACACAACTAAAGGAATCTTAAAACAATATTTCCCCCCAATCATTTAAGATAGATATTATTTTCATTTATTAAATGGAAGTACAAGCCCAGAGGGGTTGAATATGGATGGAGGTCAAGAAACTAGTCAGAGGCAGAGCTAGGGTTACTCTTGGAAGCCAGAGGCCAGGCTGCCTACACCCATGCTCAGAAAACTTCTGTTCACCAAGAGGCCCAAGCACCAGTCTAACTTGTATTCTTGGCTTTCCAGGGGCTCCATCTGTTGCTGAACTGAGGTTCAGCTACTCACTGCTCGAAGGCCAATACTTGAGAGACAAGTGTTGGCAGGAAAGAAAAGGCTTGCTTTATTCCAGCGGCTGGAAACTGGGAGACAAGGTGGACTTGTGTCTAAAAGCCAATTCCCCACTGCTGATCAGGAAGCAAGAGCTGTTAAAGGGGAGTTTCAGGGGTGTATAGGCAAAGGCTGGGGGGCTGCATGCAGAACAGCACAGTCAGCTCTGACAGTCATCTTGAACTTGGTCACGAGGTGGTCTGATCAGTGTCATCTTGATTTTTTAAAGTATAATCTTTAGTTCCAGGGTCAGTTTGTTCCCACTTTCTTTGAGGCCAGTTCTCAGAATTTTGCAAGATGGAGCAGCTTATGTCATGGCGACAGCCTGGTCATCATGTAGTTAACTTCTTCCACCTGGTGGGGGTTATAGTATCTATAAGACAGCTCGCAAGATATCACTCAGAATATTGAGGAGGAGCTAAAGGTCCTTGACTTTGTTTAATGACTATACTATTGTTATTTTGTCCTGTTTGACTGCTTTCCTTTGCTTCTGCATTTTCTAATTTCTATGATTAATTTTCCTCTTTGGCTAAAGTTTTTTCTACAGACAAAAGGCAGGTGGAGGATATGGGTGGAGGGGGTCTGTCCTGGGAAGACCCCATAGGGTCCTGCTCTGTTACACATCTACCCTGCTACAAATCCCTTTCTTCTGTAATTCCTGACTACTCTGGCTGTATCTACCAGGCCAACCCACACTCACATTAGCCTCTCTAACTCTTATTAATCTGGTCTAACATCCTGTTCTGACACTGGAGTCTGATCAGGTTCATCTCTGTTCTGAGAATGTGAGAGGGGCTTTTTATTCTGCTCCTCCCTAGACCAGGAGTTTCTTGAGGGCAGAGATGGTCCCTTATTCCTTTTTGCTTCTCTGAGGGCTGGCATACGTGTTTGTGCAATATCTTTCATTGAATGAAAGAAACAAGCCAGACAGGTGATGTTACTGTGAGATAGAAAGAGGGGGAAAGATGCCTCCTCAATTTTGAGCAGTAAGGAGTGACGGACAGAAAGACTGTCTGCAAAAGTTAACAGAACCCTTTATTTGAGGTCTTTTCTTGTGCATCCCACCATTCCCTTACATTTCAATAACATCCTCCCAACTTCTGAGCAGTATCAGAATAGACAAGACTTTATCTCAACTTCAAACTCCTATTCTCCCAGAAGGAAAGTCCACTGTGACAATTTGATTCTTCTTTATTTCTCCTCTGCACTACTATATGTGGGACAAGTAGGGTGAAATATGGACAGACTTAGAAACAACCAAATTTAATGTAGGACTCCCGTATTGGAAAACTGAGTAAAAGACATGTAAAATTTTTTCTGGGTTCCTGAGCCCAGTTCCAATGTGAGTGTTGGCAGTGGGGTTGGGGTAGGGGCTTGTTCCCACACAACACCAAGCAATTATCAGACACGAGCAGGGTGTCTAAATTCTGACACTATCTACCCAGAGATAGCATCAGATTCCACGGGTTAAGGGCTCAGTCCCACATGACTGATCCCACTCCCTTCACTGCAGACACTAGTCTCAATCCCAGATTGTCACCTGTACTTCTGACCTACCTACCAGCTACAAACTGAAGATTCCAATGATCCCCGCCTTAGGTTCAATTAGTTTGATAGAGCAGCTCACAGAACTCAGAGAAACATTTTACTTACTAGATTAACAGTTGATTATAAAAAGATATAATGCAGGAACAACCAGATGGAAGAGATGCATAAGACAAGGGATAGGGAAAGGGTGTGGAGCTTCCATGCCTTCTGTCAGCACCACTCTCCCCATCTCTCCAAAATGCCATGTGTTCGCCAACCCGGAATCTCTCTGAATCCTATCCTCTGGGATTCTTGTGGAGGCTTCATTACATAGGCATGATTGATTAAATCATTGGTCATTGGCAATTAACTAAACCTCCAGCCCCTATCCTCTCACTCCTCCCTGGAGGTGAGGGGTGAGATTGAAAGTTCAAACCCTCTAATCCCATGGTTGGTTCTCCTGGCAACAAGCCCCCATCCTTAGGAGGGGTCCAAATACTTTAGAAGTTCTGCTCCAGAAAAGGCAATGAAGACT